>NW_018406620.1:102913-127652 GCF_002113885.1 Mizuhopecten yessoensis | reverse complement strand
TTTTTCTGTGACAGTCAGCTGTAAACCATGGCTTATCATTAGCAACTTTATGTGTATTGAGTGTTCTATAAGTTTGTTTTAATCCGAAAGTATCGGTAGCTGAAATTCGGAACAACTCGGAAATATAATTAACTACATCATTTACTTCAGACTGACTGACAGAAGGTTTGTCAGACAAAACATTAAGTGCATCATTTATGCGGTTTAATTCATCGACAGAACAACTTTGTACATGATGTATAAATTCATTTTTCTTATCATTCTTCCATGTTATATATCGACCTTGACCGTTACCTTGACCTTGACCAACATGCATATTATCAGAGTCATTCGTGTTTTTCAAAAAGCCACTGA
Source organism: Mizuhopecten yessoensis (assembly GCF_002113885.1). NCBI lineage: Eukaryota > Metazoa > Mollusca > Bivalvia > Pectinida > Pectinidae > Mizuhopecten > Mizuhopecten yessoensis. Next base: position 127,298 of record NW_018406620.1, on the reverse strand, counting down.
GAGTAAAAAATAACCTACAATGCACATCGGATATTGTTGGATCAAACTCAAGAACTTCAAATTCATTTATAAAAGGGAATAACCCTGACGAGACAATTAGATAGTCAACAACACTGACGTCACCACAGGTTTTTTTTTACCTAAATGCTTATCTTTACCAACTCTACCATTTGCAATGTATAAATTGTTATTTTTACACAGGTCAAGTAGTAGGAACAGAGAATCTACGTAAGCTAGGGCCATATGGTCCTGAAGCCCAAAAAAAACCTCTGGATCCGCCACTGATATGGGTATATAAGCAGCCAAAACGCGTTGTTCCAAATTTTGGCCGTTACAACTAGGATACCTTTATTTAGACATTTAGAAGGACTTCAAATATTTATACCAAACAAAATTCGTAGAATAGGCATGAACTGGTGTAGCTGGCGGCGGCTCAGTACCTCACTTCCGGACAGGCTTGGTGAGTGTTAGGTTAAGGCAAATATTAGGCACAGGAGCCGTCTTACAAACACTAGACTTACACAGTAAATACATATAGGATAGACGGCCCCTTCTCTAACCTATCTCCCTCCTCTATCCCTTCACTCCATATTTTGTCCCTTCTACTCATTTTCCTGTCTTTTCTTCGTCTGCTGGATAACCGAACTACTCGATCGGTAGTGAAGCCGACGTAACACCTATCAATCGAATCAATCGAATCATCGCCCGCATGGGTGGAGTCATGTAGGCGATAAACCCGTCAACCAACCATCCAACCAAGCGCGTGCATCACCTTTCGGTCACCGCCCGTCAGCCAGCGTGCACGGCCTCACGTAATACAAACACATACACTACATGCATGCATCTTGCACACAGGGGAGGCCGTCCTTAGATGACCTTAGCTGTTAATAGGACGTTAAACAAAATCAAACAAACAAACAAACAAAAAGCACGGCCTCACGGCCAGCGTGCACAGCCTCTCGGCCAGCGTGCACAGCCTCTCGGTCACGGCCTCACGGCCAGCGTGCACAGCCTCACGGCCACGGCCTCACGGACAGCGTGCACAGCCTCTCGGCCAGCGTGCACAGCCTCTCGGTCACGGCCTCACGGCCAGCGTGCACAGCCTCTCGGCCACGGCCTCACGGACAGCGTGCACAGCCTCTCGGCGTTCACCAGGAAGCAAGACGTACGGAGACAGCAGCATTCCTTGATCAGTCGAAAGTATCAAACCTTACAACATCCTCGATATCCAGGGGAGATGCTCACTTTCCCTCTCTACACCCCTGGAATATATAATAGCACATTTTTTTACCGTTACGTGACCGCAAGATTCTTTTGATGTAAATCGAAGGATCGAACTAGTCTTCCTGTCTCATCAACAAGGTGCGCACACCGAGCCTTCAATTTTTGCTATGGCATATTCCAGGGTTACAGAGAGCGAAATTGAGCGTAACCCCTGGATATCGAAGATGACCTTACAAGACGAGCTATCGTGTTGCTTCAGGTCCGCTAAATTGACAGAACACGGGTACTGTGAGAGCTCATTAGATTGATATAGAGAGTTATAGGGACCACCGAGTGGTAAGGGTAACTTAAGGTTAGCAAGAAGAGTTCTATAGATTGGTTGGTTGGTTGGTTGACGGGTTTTGCGCCTGCATGAATCCTCCCTTACGGGTTTCATCTCACTGACGGAAGTCAGTGTTCTGTCGGCGTGAGGGAAGTTGCCTTCCCTCATGGGGTGGGTAGGAGTCGTCTATTCTATCCTATCCTTATCTTGTGATGTAATTTGGAGACGACTCCTTGGTCCGAAATGGTTTGTCGCGCCGGTTGATGCAGCTTTGGTTGTTGATCCTTACTAATGTATTGGTATCGTTGAGGGGGTTCAAAATTGGCCAATACGGCTAATATTAATGTATATATATATATAAGAAATAGAAATTATTTGTATATTTTTAAAGTGTATTTATTGCATATATTCCTGTTCTTATAGGGAGGTATATATATTATACTTGTTATGTACCTCGGTTCTCTTAACTGCCGGTTGTGCCCGACAGTAGAGAAACGTCTCTGCTTCCGTTAGGTTCAGTAATTTGTTTCTTTGTCAGGCTTGGCCGGAGTATGAGATTATCCGAGGGGTCCCTATGGTGTATGCGGGTTTTTATCTTTAATTCTTTGGTGTATGTTTAAAAAAAAAAATACATATATAAAGATTTATATAAGTATTTGAGAATCAAAAATAAAAATAAAAAATAAAAATTGGTTTTTAGGAAGAGGGTCTTGTGGGGGATCTATAATTTGCTTGGCTTATAATATATGAATCTTATTTTTCTATAAAAAGATAGGGAGGTCACCGATCGTATCATATCCTAAAGTCTTGTGTGGCGTTGGTCAAGGAGGAGGGCGTATCATATCGGGTTGTCGGGTTTGTGCATTGGGTTTATATATAGAGTTATATTAGTGCATGTATAGTTATTAGATCGGGAGTTGATGAGGGATGTACATGTTTTATGAGGGGGAGGGGTGATGTTGTTATACTGTGGATACCTGAGCCTGCTTGATTTGAGGTTGGTGANATTCTTAAAGTCTTTATAATTTCATAAAATGTTTTTAATTAGGTGTATTGTGCGGCTCAATGGTCGAGAGTAGGGGTTGCTTTGAATTTGTCAGATTCTAATGGGTATCGGATTGAAATTAAGCTATTGAGAAAGTCGGGGGTGTTTTCAGGGAGCTATCGGGTTCGAGTTATTGTTGTAAATATTGCGATCCTACCTGAGCTAGATTCTGTTCAAAAAATGTCCGCTATATATGTTTTACTAGGGGGAGGCGCAACTGCCAAATAGATGTCATTTGCCACTTCCATCTATCTTTCTTGTTCTATAACCGTTATACCTACCTAACCTGTATCGATTTGATTTAAGTATCTTTTATTGCTTTTTGATAGTTATTGAAATGTTTAATTCAAATATTGAAACTATCCCAAATTTGTTGACAAATAATTAAATCTCGTTGTATCAACTCAGACTTAATTATTCCTACAATTCCTTACCTAACGTTTTATAAGTCCAGAAGCACAGCTGGCCTTCTCCTCATACCTGCGTCAACTTAACTTAAGTCACGCCGATGGGACAAGAGGACTTTTAAAATTGCATGAGTCTTTAAACAGTTCATGAGAGGAGAGTTATACTTGACGGCAAGAAAAGGGAGAATTCGTTTTTCTTTAGAAAAGACTTGGGATCGCTGCGGGGTAGGCGAACAGATCTATTGATCGGAACTTCCCGCCTGGGGTCGGAACAAAGACGTTACAGCGTTCTTCTGTCTATCCAAAGATTAGAACTCTATATAATTATATTGGTGTTTTACTTCTCAACTATACTTTGCATTATTTGACCCTGCACCCATCCCTTGTTTTTATTTAGAAGTGACTTTCCCGCCTGCAGGGTGTATGCAATATATATTGCTATAAGCGAGTATAGCTTAAGTCACTTTTTAAGGTTATTTCCCTTATTTCGGGAACGTCTAGGATTTACTATTTTGCTTGGTAATTTTAGAATAAATGATTTGGTATTTTAAAGTTTATGAGATTACTTTAGAAAAGACTTGGGATCGCTGCTGGGTAGGCGAACAGATCTATTGATCGGAACTCCCCGCCTGAGGTCGGAACAAAGACGTTACAGCGTTCTTCTGTCTATCCAAATATTAGAACCCTATATAATTAAATTGATGTTTTTATTCTCATTTATACTTTGCAATTTTTGACCCTGCACTCATCCCTTGTTTTTATTAAAATGTGACTTTCCCACCTGCAGGATGTATGTAGCTTGAGTCACTTTAGAGTTATGTCCCTTATTTCTTGGACATCTAGGATGTATTATTTTGCTTGATGGTTTTTTGAAATAAGGATTTGGTATTTTAAGGTAATGAAAATCTGTTATCAGTTGATATAAATGGAATAGGCATGGTAAAAGGAGTTTCCTTATTCGATGATTTTCATAAAAAAAACTATTAAAAAGTAAAGGTTTTTATTTTGAGAGACAATTCATGTTTATAGAAAAGAAGTGAGAATATTTTTATAAGAGTTATTTCCCCTTGACCAATGGTCTCAGGTCCACGACTCCACACCCAGTTCAAGCATAGTTGATACTTATAATACGTTTTCCTATATTTTGTCGAAATATTCAATGTTTTTTTAGATATTTAATGAGTAAAGGATGGAGTAACTTTTCAGATTCTTTAATGGATAATATATTTTTGATGGATTCTAACTGGATATTGATTTTCTTAAACTCGTTTTTTAATTCGTTCCTGGCATTTGTATGTTTGGGGCATGTGAGAAAGACATGATCTATTGTCTCATTCATATAACAATAAGAACATTTTGGTGACATATCTTTTGTCATAATGCTGATGTTACTTTTGAATTTTGTTTTACCCAGTCTTAATCTAGTTATCACAATACCTTCTGATTTACTGTAGCCATATAGTTCAGGTTTTTTAACTGGTTCCTGAATGATATTTCTTAGGTTGTTGTTGTTGTTAATTTCTTTCCACTTATTTATCCATTTATTCTTAATTGCTTTATTGATTAGCGAGTATACTTCTTCTGTAGTTAGATCTATATCTCCTTCTATGTTTTCAAGTTTTAGTGCCTTTTTGGCCAGCTCGTCTGCTTTATCGTTGCCCGGTATGTCTACATGGGCCGGAATATATTCAAATATGATTTTTATACCATGCTTTTCTAGGATTTTGACCGAATTGAGTATCGAGTTTAAAGTTGTATTTCTGGTGCTTTTCCTTTTTTTCTTGTCTGTATAGATTGGATTGATGAGAGGCTGTCTGTTAAGATGTCAGCACCGCCTGGCGGTTTTTTGAGATCTATGATTCTTAGAGCTAATCCTATAGCTATGATTTCGCTATTGTATACTGAGCTATTATCGGTTATTCTCATTGATAGTTCCATTTTGTCCTCCTTAGAGTAAATACCTAGTCCTACTCTGTTGTTATTTGGATTTTTAGACCCATCAGTATAATATTTGGTCATATCTTTATATTTGTCCTTTATTATCGCTAGTCCAATGGCTTTTGCACCTATTGGATTTTCTCTTTTATTTGTGCTATTTAAAATGTCTAAGCTCACTGTTAGATCGTTAACTAACCAAGGTGGAGTTGGATAAGGGTGTGATTGATCTATTTTAATGTTGTCCAATTTATGTTCTTTAACCAATTGATTAACTATATGATTATATGGATGTTTTGATGTTTTTTGATATTGTTTCTATATATTTTATCTTTGACTGCTGTGACAATTTGATTTGGTGGGAATTCTGGTCCTAATGTTTGGGTTCTAGCCCAATATTTAAGGATTAGTTTTTCTCTTCTTAATTTTAGAGGCATTTCTCCGGATTCAGCTATAAGACTTATGGAAGGGGCATTTTGAATTGCTCCTGTTGCTTTTCTAAGAGCTTTATGTTGTATAATGTCTAGGGTTGTTAGAGCATCGTCAGAGGCTGAGTTATAAATGTGACATCCGTAATCTATTTTAGATCTAATTAGTGCTTTATATATAGTTAGTAGGGTTTGTTGGTTTGATCCTAATCTATTGCCTGATACATATATTAATGTATTAAGTGCTTTTTTTTATATCTATCTTTTATAGTATTTATATGAGGTATCCACGATAGTGTTTGGTCGAATATTAGTCCCAAATATCTGGTTTCTGTAACATATTGTATGCGGGTCTTACCTAGATAGAGGTCTGGGTTTTTTTCCCCTTTTTGAAAAAGACATGGCAACAGTCTTTTCTTTTGAAATTTTGAATCCCCACTTATCGGCCCAATCCACTACATTTGGACAATGTTTTAAGATGGTACATGAAAGATTGTCTATCCCTGGTGATGTACTTTTTTTTATTTAACTGCTCTTTTATACTCGTCTAAATTAAATGGAGTATTTAAATATGTATCATTTGTACCGACGTCTGCAATTATGCTATGTATTTTATCTGTAGTTTTGATTTTATTTTCTAGAAATTCTTCCGTACAAGATTGGTTGCTACTGGCTTTTTGGAATTGTGACACTAGGGTGTAAGCTTTTTCTATGTTGGTTTTACCTTCTGCGTTTTTTCCTAATATGGGCATTTCTTTTGGGGGTATGCCTTGAATGGCTTTAATTTCATCCCAAACGAGTTTAGTGTTTGTTTTATCGTTTAGGGAGTTACAGAATTCTAACCAGTGTTGTTCTCTATACTTTTTGCATGTTCTTTATAATTTTTATATTCATTTCAGAGGTTTTTTTCTTAGAAATGTTTTCCCATCTACGTTTGATTTTTTTGGTTATCGTACAGTTTTCGTTCCACCACGGATTATGTTTTCTTTCTTTCATTTTCCCTGATGTTTTAGGAATACATTCTGTGGCTATCTCTACTAACTTATTTGTTAAATTATTTGTGTATTTGTCTATATCTGTGTTTTTAATTTGATCTTTATCTATTTGTTGACATAGGGTTTGAAATTTATTCCACTCTGCTTTGTCAAATAACTATTTAGATGGAAATTTTATTTTATTTCTGATTGGACTGAATTTAAATTTAGAGATAGTTGGATAGTGATCGGATCCTTATGTACTGTCATTGGTTATCCAGGATTCCATTAAATTGGCTATTTCAGGGGAGGTAACTGTTAGGTCTATGATTGACGTGTATCCTCTATGTATATCTATCCTAGTTTCTAAGTTAGGATCATTTACTACTACTAGGTCATTCTCTACTAGCCAATCTTCTATTATATCTCCTCTAGCATTATTTTTCTTACTTCCCCACAGAGGATTATGGGCATTAAAATCTCCGGATATGATAAAGTGTTTGTATTTTGAGGTAAGATTTGTGATGGTATCAAGATCTTCTCTCTCTATTGTAACACTAGAGCTTAAGTAGATGTTAAATACTGCCGTTATATTTTTTATCGTTGTGGATTTCAGCTCCGATTATTTCGATCTTAGGGGATACATTTTTATGTTTATTGCTTTATATGCTATGTTGTTTTTAATGTATAAAGCTAACCCAGTTGAATTACTACCTATTTTGAGTGGTACATAGTAGCCTTTTATTTTTGGGAGTTTTTGCGAGTTTTTAACCTTGGTTTCTTGGATTTCAATGATATTTAGACCTGGATTTTTGTTTGAAAAGTCTAGAAATTCAAGTAAGTTTGGTCGTAGACCGCGAGCGTTCCAGCTTAGAACAGAAAGAGCGCTCGCGGTCTTTTTAACTTTCTGTCCTGCCATTATTTATTTTAATCTAATTTGTATGTTGTTTCCTATATCCTATTGGTCTAGAAATAACCATTTTTGTGCAGATCTGAGATCGTATCTACCTATCCTGTTATTTGTTCTTGTTTTATTTTGGTTTTTATTTCTGAGATCCATTTTCTGTTTGAGTGACAACGGTGTTTTGGGTGTTAATGGTTTTGTTATTATGAATTCATCTGAGTTCGAGGGTGTGTCAGTATTTGAGTCGGTGGGCGTGTCAGTGGGCGTGTTAAATAGAGCGAAGAGTAGTGGTGAACTAGTTGTAGGTGAATACGCTGATGATGTCGGTGACGGCATTGGTGTGATGTCTGTTTTGTCCTCTGGGTGGGCTGTGACCGTGACGTCTAATCCTATCTCTGTTTCTACCATCAGTATATTGTGGAATGTTTGATATAATTTGATTGGGTTTTCTTGAAGGTTTGCCAAAGATAAAAAAAAGCACACATTGTGTTTGCAAATTGTTGTTTTGTGACTATTTGGTTTCCTAATTCTTTATTTGCTTGTGTAATGTTCATTCGCATCGGTGTACCTGTTTTGGTTTTAAATTCTGTGTGGTATGTTTTAACATTAGTGACGGCTTCTGCGTATGTCATATTTTGTGTGGTAACAGTTACATTTTGGATGGGTTTGTTAAGTTTAATGTTGTCTTGTAGTTTGATTGGCCTATTTACGAATGGGGTGACTTTGAAAATTCTGTCGCCATACCTGATCTTACGTGGTGTGTTAGGGGACTTGAACAGGAGGAGGATTGATGTTGTTGCTTTTCCTTTAAAGTTTATCATTCTAGTGGCCTTTACTATGAGGGGGAATAAAGAAAAAAATGTATCGGGACGTGCATGGGGATGTTATAGATAACCCCTCTACTGTTGTTTGGTTTCATATTTATTTTACTCCAGTGATATTCAGTGATATTCTAAGCTAACGGGGTCTACTTCTAGTTCTGCCTTAGGTGAGGTCAGGGAGTCTAGGAGGTGTGGACGGTCCGGGGTAGAGTTCTACAGATTGTAGAATATAGGTGCATGTAGTGCTGCCGAGCTGTCTGTGAGCTATCCGAGATATCGCCAGAGTACAGGTAGGACGGTCGAGCAGTGGAGGTCAGCGATCGATCGGCCGCGTGTGTGCATGCACGTTTTGAGCTATAAGTAGAAGGAGCGCGCAGTTAGATTAGTATTAGTTGTTTTAGTTTTCTGTACGTAGTTACTTACTGTTACCTTGATACTGCTTTGTTATATGTTTATATTTATTAGTACAAGACGTACATGATCACAAGCAGCGATTGGTCGGACATCGGCAATGTTGCAGAGCTAGATTAACTTATCTGTATATATTTGCATATGTACTAGAATATTGAAACACCCCAGTTTGGGTAGGTATATATGGTACGGACCATAGGGGAAACGTCATGTCTCCCTTCTATTCTAGTGGTAGGACCAGAGAATCTACGTACATGTAAGCTAGGACCATAGTGACAGAATGACATGTCTCCTTTCTATTCTAGTGGTAGGACAAGAGAATCTACGTACATGTAAGCTAGGACCGTAGCGACAGAATGACAGGTCTCCTTTCTATTCTAGTGGTAGGACAAGAGAATCTACGTAAGCTAGAATCATAACGACAAAATGTAGCCTTGCAATTCATCATTACTTACACCTATAACTATGATCAAATAGCTGGCCTTAATTTTGCCGTAACATATCCAAAGGTTACAGAGAGTCTAAGTGAGCGCTAACCCTGGAATATCGAAATATCGGAATATCGAATGCTGATCGAAACAGAATAGGTATATTTTGAAAAGAAATAAAAATACTTGTGTGATAAACATTGTTAATCAACTGTTGGTTACTGAAACATACGGATGGAATCTAATGTTTATTTACAAGTGCATGTTTACATGGAGGCTCGGAAGGAGAAATGATTAAGTAAGGTATTGGAAAAATGCAAAGTTAAGCTGCAATTTACAATTGCTGTGATACAAACACCCAGATATCATCACTGTAGTGAATAATATCATATTGTTGTACATTTACTGTTAAGTACGACAGTTATGAAATTTGTAAATATATATATATATATAAATATAAAAAAAAAATGTTTAAGGAAATATGATGTGTATTAAATGAGACCATATCAGGGAGAAATTAGGGATAGGGCCCTCAGGAGAAAGCGGTTTACAACGTTGTGCTAACTCAGCGTTTGTTAAGTAAATAAATGATAATTAAATCAATGCAGGTATTTTTAGTGTTCTGCTCTGGTAGTTTTGCATTTACATTTTGCAGTGCGACGGTTATATTTGGTGTAGTGGCACTACTATTTAATGTGAATGTTATATTTGGTGAAGTTGTCACAATTTTAAATGTGACGGGTATATTTGAGTAATGGTCACACTTTCTAATATAATAGTTTTATTTGGTGTAGTGGTCACATTATATTATATGATAGTTTAATTTGGTGTAGTGGTGATATTTTCAATTTGTTAGTTATATTTGGTGAAGTGGTCACACTCTCCAATAGTACGGTAATATTTGGTGTATTGGTCACACTTTTCCAATATAACAGTTATATTTGAAGAAGTGGTCACACTTTCCAATAGTACGGTAATATTTGGTGAAGTGGTCATTCCGGTAATATTTGGTGTAGTGGTCACACTTTCCATTATTACGGTTATATTTGGTTAAGTGGTTACACTTCCAATATTACGGTTATATTTGGTGAAATGGTCACACTTTCCAATGTTACGGTTATATTTGGTGTATTTGTCACACTTCTCGATCTTACGGTTATATTTGGTGAATTGATCACACTTTCCAATATTACGGCCATATTTGGTGTAGTGGTCACTCTTTCCAATATTACGGTTTTATTTGGAGTAGTGGTAACACTTTTTAATATGACCGTTTTATTTGGTGTAGTGGTCACACTTTTCAATACTGCGGTTATATTTGGTGAAGTGGTCACACTTTCCAATATTACAGTTATATTTGGTGAAGTGGTCACACTTTTGAAATGTTACGGATATATATTTGGAGTAGTGGTCACACTTTCCAATATTACAGTTATATTTGGTGAAGTGGTCACACTTTCCAATATTACAGTTATATTTGGTGAAGTGGGCACACTTTTGAAATGTTACGGATATATATTTGGTGTAGTGGTCACACTTACAATATTACGGTTATATTTGGTGAAGTGGTCACACTTTCTAATGTTACGGTTTTATTTGGAGTAGTGGTCACACTTTTGAAATGTTACGGTTTTATTTGGACACATTTTCCAATATTACGGTTATATTTGGTGAAGTGGTCACACTTTCCATTATTACGGTTATATTTGGTGTATTGGTCATACTTTCCATTATTACGGTTTTATTTTGAGTAGGGGTCACATTTTTCAATATTACGGTAATATTTGGTGAAGTGGTCACACTTTTCAATATTACGGTTATATTTGGTGAAGTGGTCACACTTTCCAATATTACAGTTATATTTGGTGAAGTCGTCACACTTTTGAAATGTTACGGATATATATTTGGTGTAGTGGTCACACTTTCTAATATTAAGGTTTTATTTGGAGTAGTGGTCACACTTTTGAAATGTTACAGTTTTATTTGGAGTAGTGGTCACACTTTTGAAATGTTACGGTTTTATTTGGAGTAGTGGTCACACTTTTGAAATGTTACGGTTATATTTGGACACACTTTCCAATATTACGGTTATATTTGGTGAAGTGGTCACACTTTTAAAATGTTACGGTTTTATTTGGAGTAGTGGTCACACTTTTGAAATGTTACGGTTTTATTTGGAGTAGTGGTCACACTTTTGAAATGTAACGGTTTTATTTTGGGTAGTAGCCACACTTTTGAAATGTTACGGTTTTATTTGGAGTAGTGGTCACACTTTCCATTATTACGGTTATATTTGGTGTATTGGTCATACTTTCCATTATTACGGTTTTATTTAGAGTAGGGGTCACATTTTTCAATATTACGGTAATATTTGGAGTAGTGGTCACACTTTCCAATATTACGGTTTTATTTGGTGTAGTGGTCACACTTTCCATTATTACGGTTATATTTGGTGTATTGGTCATACTTTCCATTATTACGGTTTTATTTAGAGTAGGGGTCACATTTTTCAATATTACGATAATAATTGGAGTAGTGGTCACACTTTCCAATATTACGGTTTTATTTTGTGTAGTGGTCACACTTTCCATTATTACGGTTATATTTGGTGTATTGGTCATACTTTCCATTATTACGGTTTAATTTGGAGTAGTGGTCACATTTTTCAATATTACGGAAATATTTGGTGAAGTGGTCACACTTTTCAATATTACGGTTATATTTGGTGTATTGGTCACACTTTCCAATATTACGGTAATATTTGGTGAAGTGGTCACACTTTTCAATATTACGGTTATATCTGTTGAAGTGGTCACACTTTCCAATATTACGGTTATATCTGGTGAAGTGGTCACACTTTCCAATATTACGGTAATATTTGGTGAAGTGGTCATACTTTTTATTTGGAGTAGTGGCCACATTCTTCAATATTACGGTAGTATTTGGTGAAGTGGTCATACTTTTTATTTGGAGTAGTGGCCACATTCTTCAATATTACGGTAGTATTTGGTGAAGTGGTCACACTTTCTAATATAATATTTTTATTTGGTGTAGTGGTCACACTTTCCAGTATTACGGTTATATTTGGTAAAGTGGTCACACTTTCAATTATTACGATTAAATTTGGTGTATTGGTCATACTTTCCATTATTACGGTTTTATTTGGAGTAGTGGCCACATTCTTCAATATTACGGTAATATTTGGTGAAGTGGTCACACTTTTCAATATTACGGTAATATCTGTTGAAGTGGTCATACTTTTCAATATTACTGTTATATTTGGTGAAGTGGTCACACTTTCCAATATTACTGTTATATTTGGAGCAGTGGTCACACTTTCCAATATTACGGTTTTATTTGGTGAAGTGGTCACACTTTTCAATATTACGGTTATATCTGTTGAAGTGGTCACACTTTCCAATATTACGGTTTTATTTGGAGTAGTGGTCACACTTTTCAATATTACGGTTTTATTTGGTGAAGTGGTCACACTTTTCATTATTACGGTTATATTTGGGGAAGTGGTCATACTCTTCAATATTACGGTAGTATTTGGTGAAGTGGTCACACTTTTCAATATTACGGTAATATCTGTTGAAGTGGTCATACTTTTCAATATTACTGTTATATTTGGTGAAGTGGTCACACTTTCCAATATTACGGTTATATTTGGTGAAGTGGTCACACTTTCCAATATTACTGTTATATTTGGAGCAGTGGTCACACTTTCCAATATTACGGTTTTATTTGGTGAAGTGGTCACACTTTTCAATATTACGGTTTTATTTGGAGTATGGGTCACACTTTCCAATATGACGGTTATATATGGTGTAATTGTAACGCAGTATGGTATATTTGTTTGCACATTTACATATTTTACTTATCAAAAATATAATAATTTCCTCATCCTGACGACGGTAGTAAGTTATTTTTAAATGTGACGTTTAAAGCTTATCACATGAAGGAAGTTGAAATAGTTTGATGGTTATCGTCGTTAATATTTCTCGGCTGACTGATTTTGTGCTGGAAATGGTAGAACCTGACAATGCATGAGATGATCAATATCTTCCTTCAAACTGGCATTCTCTATTTAACATTGTACATATACATGTCATTTAAAGGTACTCATGTTTTTATTACTGAAATATGAATATTTTGTAAACACGAAAATATTAGTGATTCCATTTTATTTTAATTTGTCATCGAGATGATCAAACTTGTAACATCTGCCTGCTCTTGATTGACACGACTAAAAAAAGCAAAATAATTTGCGTTTAAAAATGTTCTAATTATCGCCACCGTATCCTGTCATGTAGGTTTCTCTGTACCAAGTAATGAACAGATCGATGATTAAATCAAGCGCTGATATAAACATTATTCATATATGTCTGGTGGACACACAATGCTACGTGATGCTGGCATGCAATACCATACTTGTATAACAATAGCATGGCGTTCATGTCGTGTAGCAATGACGGAAGCGCAATACGATCGATGTCGATAAACTTTTTAAAATGTTGAAATTCTAGTCCCTTGGTTCTTCAATATAGAAATATTTACGCTATCTATTTTATCGATGTAATTGAATATTAAATATACATTATGATACATGATAAGCCGTGTATTTTACAGGTATGATGATGTGAATAAAGACAACTTCAATTTCATTACTGTATTTTTATATTCATCTGTCAAACATGTCAGGCTCTTCTTATAATGGTTTTCACATGTTAAGGTTGCCCCTTCGCTAGATACTATTGCAGGATTTGTATCATTTTGACAAACAAACTACTAAGCCAGACAGTTCTATATGAGAAGTTTACTTTTATGCTGAAACAATATTATGAATGTCCCTTTGACTTTCTTGTTAAAATTTTATGCATCTTCCATGATTTAACCATTTTCATTTTGGATTCCATCGTTCCTGCCCTACACGTTATAGATGTACCAAGATACAAGTGCCATACATGGGCTTGTAGGGGTTCAAATTTGTTTAAAGTTCTTGTTTCAGCTTATCATGTAGTAGCTTCGAATTCAATTATTTGTCACAGAGTAATGGCGTTTCACACGAAATGGCATATAGCCCTGTCTTTGTCCACCAAACTGTTGGGTGAATTCACTGCTTTTTGATTAAGACTATTGCTGGACTTAATGAAAATTCCAAATGTTAGAAATCTTTCGAATAATAAACAAGTACAACATAATATCATCATAACGATGACAATGGAAGTAACGTCACATGAACAATAACTGAGTTGCGTTAACGTCACTGAAATATGTGTCACTAGTCTATGAAAAGGTTTTAAGGAAATTTCATAATTAGAATTTGCTAACGTTATTTCAAAGGGTAATGAATGTGGTAGATCATGAGACAATTTCAGAATTACCGGCTTTGTAAACTAACTGAATTGAATATAACAAGATCCGTTCATTATATTAATCAACTTTTTACCATAGATTTGCTAAAATATAAAGTTAAACTAATTGTATTTGTGTCCATGTCTGTCTCTATCTCAATTTTTCTCTGTCATTATTTGACCCGTATTATCTCTCCCTCTCTGCCTCCCTCCTTCAAGACCGACAAACAACATATAAGAAAAGTTGATACAGTGATGATGCAGTGCTACCAACATCCATAAGTATTTAATTCTCAATTTTGTTTAATCCTTATCCAACAGAATCAGCATATCATGTGTTTTAGATGTGATCGAACATATGTCAAGTACAAAAGGAATAACTCGGACCTTAAATACAGCAAACAACAATAGGAATACAGGAGACATATACTATGAACAATACTAACAGACAAAAATAAACACCTTTATGTTAGTCCCAATTTTTCTGGAGGGGGAGATATAATGTGTTTATATGTTACACTCTTCTAAATTTCAATATTCATATTTAACAAGGGGACCAGAGGGCCTGTATCGCTCACCCGGAAATGTACGCATAATTGAAGTTGGAAAAGCTAGATGTTGCTGGTAGTGTACATGTATTACATGGTTAGTCAGGGGATATATTTATATGAGTTATCAATCTCCTCACAATGGAGATAACAATCTCCTAACAAAATAGTTATAAATCTTCATACAATAGAGTTATCAATCTCCTTACAATAGAGTTATCAATCTCCTTACAATCGAGTTATCAATCTCCTTACAATAGAGTTATCAATCTTCTCACAATAGAGTTATCAATCTTTTCACAATAGAGTTATCAATCTCCTCACAATAGAGTTATCAATCTCCTTAGAGTAGAGTTATCAATCTCCTCACAATAGAGTTATCAATCTCCTCACAATATAGTTATCAATCTCCTTACAATAGAGTTATCAATCTCCTCATAATAGACTTATCAATCTCCTCACAATAGAGTTATCAATCTCCTTACAATAGAGTTATCAATTTCCTTACAATAGAGTTATCAATCTCCTTACAATAGAGTTATCAATCTCCTCACAATAGAGTTATTAATCTCCTTACAATAGAGTTATCAATCTCCTTACAATAGAGTTATCAATCTCCTCACAATAGAGTTATCAATCTTTTCACAATAGACTTATCAATCTCCTCACATTCGAGTTATTAATCTCCTTACAATAGAATTATCAATCTCCTTACAAAAGAGTTATCAATCTCCTTACAAAAGAGTTATCAATCTTCTCACAATAGAGTTATATTTGTTTTGTATTTCAGGGATTCGCGCTATCAATAGTTTCCTCTTTTAACTGTAATATGTTTAATAGGAGTCAAGCCAACAATTTGCATTGATAATAATGGCAGCCTCATTCTGCTCAACAGTACGAACGAATGAAATGATTATTATCGTATAATGAACTCATACGAAACGTTAATGTTTCGTTTATCCTTTTTATTGAATTGAATCATTGAAGTAAAATTATTACGTTGCATTGCATTAGAACGATTATTTCCCAAAAATCTACATAAGATTTAGAGACACTATATTTATTGACTTTATTCTTTTTCATACGTCAGTAAATGCTAATTAAAATTGACTATTGATCCAACTCCCTTATCTATAAACGTTTCTACATTAGGACGATTATGTACAACTCATGACAAGATTGTTGCTCTTGGTATATGAATGTAAAAAAGTCTATTGATTACATAGAGGATGTTTTCTTGTTTCTTGATAAATACTAGTTGTAGTTATTTTGATATTTTATACGAATGGAAAAGTGAAAAGTACCAATCCAAGAAAAGAAAAAAAATATCTATTTGTTACAAATTCCAATGAACACATATCACTGTTTCGATTTTGGCATTTCTTCATTTATTAGATAAATGCCACTTTCAGTTTTATACAATCATTTGTTAAAAGAAAGCGATACATTGGAGAAGTATTATAAAATATACAGATAAAGATGTAATAAAAACACTGAAGCGTTAAGAGATGAAAAATTAAACGAGGCCAGACCAGGATTTGAACCATGGACTTACTAGAATAACACGGTCGCCTTAATCAACTTATCAAACTGATGAGCATCAACAGTAGATCTCTGCAAAAGCGGAACTTGAGTATAACAAAAATGGAGGAAGGGGGGTTACAGTGTACTTATTGTATCAAAACCTATTGTTTCTCTGCAACCGGAGGGGCCGCAGTGACCAAGTGATTAAGGCGTCTGCCATTCTGCTACCACTAGCCCTTCACCACTGGGTCGCAGGTTCGAGGCCTACGTGGGGCAGTCGCCAGGTACTGACCATAGGTCGCTGGTTTTTCTCCGGGAGCTCCGACTTTCCTCCACCACCAAAACCCTGCACGTCATTAAATGACCATAGCTTTTTATAGGATGTAAAACACAAACAAACCAAAACCGGACAGTGATCCTTAACGTATCCTATATCTACAGGAAAGTTAACATTAACCAATACACTAATTAACTAGTTAAATTGTGGCACGAAACCAGGTTTATCTTTATTGATTTGTTTTAAATCTTGAAAAGCAATTACCAGGCGCCGTGATTACGTGATTTCTGTTTTCTACAGATTGCGACTGTTGCTTATTTTTATGATCGTTAAACATGTTTTTAGTAGAGTATCGTTTTTCAAGTATGTGATTCTGAATTAGCGCAAATAAAAATCGACAATTTTAACGTTTTTTATTGAATTGACATGCTCAACATGATCAGAATGATTTTTTAAAACGATCCCTGTTTCACTACCAAAATCACTCAAGATATTAAGTTCCATAAATACAGTAGCATCCGCTAAATTTCGTTGAAGAGATAAATGTAGTTGGGCTTTGCAATGGACCTAGCGCCGATCAAGTAGACCTCATTAGGTGTAGGGTTGACTGCGTTGTGACCGGCTGGCCCTGCTGCAGGATAAACCTTATTACACTGTTATATGAATATTAAACGAATATCAAAACTTATGTTTAATTTCCAAAATTAAGTGCATTTCCTCCTCAATCAGCAACTTTTTTTATCGTAACAATTGTAAATTACCACCAAATGTGGATGTGTTTTCTTTGGATCAATATGATGCTACGCTTGGGATTGGACGCTTGTCAATGTGAAGCTTTCGTTAAAACGCGTATTGGCTAATCAATTTCATATCTTTACGCACTATAACGTTTTGACTTTTTGTTCTGTAATATTTTTAAAAACTTAATCTTCATTTGGCTTCATGTTATTTATACAAAGTCATTAAAGATACTCTAGTGTCTATTACATCTTATGAAACATTCTTGAACATCCGGGTCTTTTTATGATAATTTGTAATACGATTTGTTTTTATCGAAATGTAGTTGTGTTTAAATAAGGTACATGTACAATGTATAAGGCATTGTGTAAATATTGTTTAAAAATTAACTGCAGGTTATTTTGGTCATTTCAAGAGACTTGTAGAATAGAACTATTGTTGTGGGTTTATATTTTGATTGGATTACATATTTGCGGCTGGTTATATTTGTAAAAATAGATATATCCAACATGGCACCGCTATTATCAACCGACAGACTTTTTATTGTTTTATGCAAACTGGCTTGTGTTCCACGACTTGACAAGTACTTGATTTACCAGCAGTTATTATTTTCCTTAAGAAACAAAAATAAAAACCGGAACATTATCTTATGTACTACAATGAAATTAAACACAACAAATTTAGTACTCTATGTTGTCAAGTGACATAATGCTTTGACTTATAGGAAAAGACGATAAAATGTAACAAGAGCAAATTTGTCCTGAACACAGCATATATTACCGTGCATATTGATCCATCAAGTTATATTAATGACTGACGTTTACCCTATAAGCAATCTTGTTTACACCCCTAGGTCTCTCAACTGTTCCAGGATCATGAGAATTTTTTTTTTTTTTTTTTTTTTTTTTTTTATATTATCAAATGAAATCATTTGTATCATCACATTTGATACTGTCTTCCATATCATGTGCTTTTCTTTTTTTAGGTGTCGATTTCATTGCCGGCCTGGAATTGCAACCGATGAACTAATTTATTTACGTAATCAATGGCATATGTGGCAAATCCCCTTCGGGAAAAGATACAGTCTTTGGAAAAAATTGGATGGAGTGGAAGAACCTAATAGCTTCCCCTATAAGAGCTGTGTTGCTCTAAAGTGCGATAGGACCACCTCTTTAAGGTGTGGTACACCGTCCATAAATATAGGTCTATGTGGAAACGGTAACGTATACAAAATACAATAAGGCCTATCAAACAGAAGGATCCAATATTACAAAATAATTTCTGTAGTCTCCATTTTCAAATCAACGCAAGAAAGGTATTCTACTTTAAAATCAGACTGGTACAAAGCAAAATGTCACACGGTATTTGCTATATAATCATATAAATAGAGTACCACTTAAGAGCTCTTTAATTATTGGGGGAAAATATCAATAAATCAATTGATAATACAAACGTTATAAGCTTTCGGTTCGATATGAAGACAGAAGTTTTTTGTTTCAAAAGAGAATAATTTCAAAAGAAATCTCAATATTTGTATCCGTCTGAAATACGAAAAAAACCACAATGTTTATGTTTATTTTTATCGAATAGTTTTACTTAATATACTTATTTTAAATTATGATCTACCATAAACAAGTACATATGACTAATTTAGACGAATTAAGGTGTTATTCATGCAATATCATTTCGAAACAGATGAACATTATTATTAAAAAAACAAAAATTCATTCACGAAGAAAAATTCTGTTACGAAAGTTTCCAGATAATTAAACGCCACTTGAGTTTGTCCTGAAAACACATTTTCGGCATTAAGTATTTCGTATAATCATAAAACTCTTCATGATATTAAAGAATGATCATATTACAATTTTTATATCCTGGCCGGTACCTACCCTTGACTCCCAGGGTTGATACGGAGAAAGAATTTGGACATGGACATGATAAACTAAGCTCATACATTATTTTAATGTAACTCATGATCTATTTTCTAAACAAAATACAACTATGAGAAAAAATTAGTGTTTTTGATGTAAAGTATGTATCGAGTATGTACTGTTACAAGTATAGCATTTAAAATAAGAAGTACAAAATCTGAAACCTCAAATTAATTATCACGATTTCACTAGCTTGTTCTCGTGCTTATGTTGTTCAAATAAGGCGATTATGGCAGACACATTATTTTGGTCAATTCCAGTAAATTGTAAAGGGAAAACGAGGTCCGCTATTTACTTCATATCTGGAATTCGTTTTAAATATCAACTTTAGATAAAAAAGATATACAAAAATCCCAAATGCCTTGAATTTCATAATAGGTCATTATATTTCTTATATTTTGTTTTAACCGGTGACGTCGTACGGCCACTCTACGATACTGATCGCAACTACAGCGGTTACGTCGTCTGATGTCGGAGCTACATCACAACACAAAATAACAGCTGTGGTGACAACAATGTCGGAGCTACATCACAACACAAAATAACAGCTGTAGTGACAACTGATATCGGAGTTACGTCACAACACAAAATAACAGCTGTAGTGACAACTGATATCGGAGCTACATCACAACACAAAATAACAGCTGTAGTGATAACTGATATCGGAGCTACATCACAACACAAAATAACAGCTAAAGTGACAACTGATATCGGAGCTACATCACAACACAAAATAACAGCTCTAGTGATAACTGATATCGGAGCTACATCACAACACAAAATAACAGCTGTAGTGACAACTGATATCGGAGCTACATCACAACACACAACTACAGTTGTAGCGACATCTGGTGTCCGGACTTCAACACAAAACACACCGGGTTATGTTGTAAATGGTAGCTGTGGCATTTGCTTTGTCAAGAATAAAAACAGCAGACAACTGGACCATGAAGAGTAACAAAGAGCCATACAAGAATTGAAATCTCAGCTGGCTGTAAACAAAACCAATCGCCGGAAACTCATCAGTATTTACGACTCTCGGCCCAGTAGTGTCGCCGTAGGCGGTGTGGCTATAGCTTTTCTGACCATGGTCCTCGGCATCATTGTTGTCCCAGACATGGTCAACCTCGTCAGGTTTCTGTACACACTTGCTCTAAAAAGACAAGGAAAGACAAACACGAGCAGAAACACCGGCACCTGCAGAAGAGAAAAGGACAAACGCGAATATAGAGCTTGAGACACAAACAAATAGAGTTTGAGTAACAGCAAGACACATACAATGAAAGGCAGACATCATGTGAATGACATCGTTATGGACACAGAAAGCTGTCTTGTGTGGTCTTATTTTTATGCATCTTGACTTTTTGTTAAATTTAGTCTAGAAAATACGCCTCGTTATTGGCCTTTTATAATAAAACAACTAAAACAACAATGTCTGTTCTTCTATTTTCACCTCATGTTTATTTAACACCAATTGTGTTGATATGACCACAGTTATTACTGAACGCAAACAACCATGGGTATATTTCTTATTTAAATATAACAATTTCGATTACAGTTGTGTAATACATTGATACTCGTGGACTAAACTTTATTACAAACCATCACTATATTGGTGTTTTTGTGTCGATACTGTATACATATGCAACTTTGAACAAGATTTTAAATGATCCCGGTCCATAGCAGGCGCAACACTAAAATATTGTATTGTAGTTCTTTCGTACAAGCAATGATAACCCTTAAACTCGTTGTTTATATACTTTAAGCGCGACTGGGTCCAGTCTCAATATCAGTATGTTAGAGCAAATGTTCAATGATTTGAGATCAGGGGTTCGAATCCTGGCCTTATTGTTTTCATTTTTAACACTCAGAACACACACTAATGTAAATTTTCGTTTTTCTTTATTTCGTCTTTTTTATTTTATTAAGTTTTGCATTGTTTGAATTTAAGCTATAGGCATGCCGGGAAAAGAGACAACACCGAAACGATGAGCAGAGGTAGCGAAAAACAGATAATAAATGTTTCAAAGTAATAAATATGTTACTCAAAAGAAGATGGCACAATCCCACGATAGTAAAGTGTCCTGGAAAATGAGTCTGTTGATTTTCAAATCACTTCTATTTTTAACTAAAACACTCTAAGGACACAAATCTTGAACAGAATCACCAGCAAAAGGAGTCATAATACATCTATAAGAATGAGAGCTTCACTGTATACAATGTACCTGTTGGCTACGATGGTTCAGGTCTTATGCAAATACTTTCCAATTTAAATTGTAATTGACTCTATAACGTTTGTTAGACATGTTCTCTTTAACGGTCGATAACACTTATTGATCTCCCGCCGAGCGTAGTTACACATACAGTCATGTTAGGGATTCTCCATTGTTATTTTCGGACGTAAGCATCGGCTGAATGGGTTACACCTACGAAATGTGTAGTATCGTAGATACGAGATTACATTTATAAACAAATAAAACACCCGTGTATAAACAAAAACAATGTCACGAAGTCGAGGAGTGAATACCGGATGATGGAGGTAGAATCAACAANCAATTTAACATTTCATTATTAGTAAGGTCAGTGTTGCAAAGGACTAATTTAGACGTTTATTCAATTTACCTGTGAGAACGTTTGTTGTTATCACCCAATAATAAAAACAGAATCTAAAATTAATCCTCAAGTAAAAAGCATTGTCCTTGCTAACAAACTAACGTAAACCCATGCGTTTTTAAGACCATACACCATTTGCTAACACATAAAAAGCTTAATCTTTTATTATTTGGTCCACGTGTGTAACTTCAAATATGGATTGGACGGCCTTTTTTATGTTCATGCCACTATGAACGCAAATCGGTTACATCCATATTGCGGGCTTCATGTTTAATATGGATGTAACGGATTTGCATTCTTACCGGCATGAAAATAAAATAAAACGCCGTTCAATCCATATATTTACATTTTTACTGTACACAATTGTTTAATCTTATTTATTTGTTCTAAAATTATTTATTTATTTATTTACTGCGTTTTGTAGGCAGAACAGTCCTATTTAGATCAAATTGGCGCAAATATTTAACAGTAGTCATTTGAGCGTTTGACGGAGGGGCATTCATCATGTTATCCGAAGCGAAGCGACAAGCTCTCATTGAACAAGGTTAATCTATGACGTCATAAGTAAGCCACGTGCTACGTCTCGAGAGATTTTGCTTTCATACTCAAATGAAATGTATAAAGGTAAAACATTCAAATTTTCAAAATTTATGTTTTCCCTTTGGATATGCTATTGACATCAGGATGTAGTGCTTACTCGGTGAAACGTATTGGTATTCTAAAAAAAAATGATATGTATGAATATAAAAAGCATGATGTGGTATTTTAATCAGCTATTTTGTTGAAACCTGTAACTCAAATGTAAAGTAAATCAATGAAATACTGATACTTTGTAAATAAATAATAACGTCGTGTTCCTGCTCAATTCGATATTTATTCACCCAATCAAATCTACTGGGACGGAGGCCTGCATACTGACGGCTTGTTATTAGATAGTTAGCATCAAAACACATATTTTATTTCAGAATCAAATTTTAAAACTGTAATAAAAGAACACACTGTGATTGGTTTGATGTTTGTATTCAGTTTAAGCGGCAATGGTAATGGGATCCTATCCCTAGACCATATAGCACCTTCATGGCTGTTTTAAGTGGCATGTCATCAAAAGTCATAGAAGTCACGATACTTTACTTAGTCGTATCCGGATGACAACAAGTTTAAAGATATTGTTAAAAAGGCGTCACCTATAAAAAAAAGGTAGACAGGAGAAGACAATATCAGGGTACCAATATCAGACAATATGTGTTCTCTTTAAACATGCATTCGTAAGTAATAGGAAAAAGTCTTTAGTTGTAACTCTAGGGAAAGCAAATTATTAAATTACTTTCCATTCTCAATTGATACATTTTGAATACAACAAAATGAAACAGAACTCCAAAACATTATCCCCGGTAATGTTGCAAAAGAGTCTTTCACATTATAAATATGGTTGCGTGGCGCAGTGGATGTGCTCCTTACACCAGGCTCAAGATGTCCAAATTTAAATCCTTTTAGGTGAGCCTATGTGTTTTATCACAAAAGTCATTTGTTGTGATAAAGTTATTCTTTTTCGTTTTGTTTTGTAAATTGGCTAGAATCTCCGAGCTTCAGTTGAACGTGTGTTATAATACTGTGTTTGTGATCCTTTCCCCCTTGGGAATATTATGCATCCTACGATGTGATCCTCCTAAAATAAACGGATGGGTAGATCTCACAATAGACACTTGAGATCATCATTTCATAAACTCAGTCTAGCAGGTAATAAATAATATCGTCTACAGTGTTTTACCTTTTATGTAATTCCAATAAACCATATCTTCCTACCGGTTACAAGGTGGAGCTGGAGCGACGAACCGTGAACATTTCAGAATATGTGGAATATTTACATTTTGCTGAAATCAGATTAACTACAATACATGGTTTGAATTCTTTCGACATAATTAGAACGATCTTTCCGTGAAAGGCATTTAATCCTTACTCAATATCGAAAGGAGTGCTTGTAACTTAAAGAAATCGAAAAGCCTTGGGTATTGGCTTTATGCGGTAACTTCGTTCATAGAAGATGCATATGTATAGATGAACGGATTACTTATTTAGTGGTTTAGTGCTCATATCCGTGTGCAGCAGAATAGAAATATCAATTTTTTCTAACTTAATAGAATGATCAAGTATTTATTTTCATCGACTTTTGATTATCGTTTTACGTAGGGAGACACTGACGTTTGATATACATTGTACAGTATAACCTGTCTAAACAGGTCCCTGTCTAATCCGTATCCCTGTCTAAACCGGCTGTGGTTTGTGGTCCCGGCATATTTCCTATATAATCATAGTAGATAAACCCTGTATAATCCAGACTCTGTCCATTCCGAAAAGCGGGGTCGTTTCACAAAAGTTTGCATAGTATTCCATGTAAAAACAACCTGTTTATTCCGGTCCTGATATTTCTCTCGGCCGGCTACAATCTAAAGCAAACACATTCTAAACAATTAAGCGCTATCCAATGTTGGGTCGCC
>NW_018406620.1:29681-102282 GCF_002113885.1 Mizuhopecten yessoensis | reverse complement strand
TGATGCCCTTGTGTTGGTTCTGGTGACCTCTGCATGGATGCCCTTGTGTTGGTTCTGGTGACCTCTGCATGGGTGCCCTTGTGTTGGAACTGGTGACCTCTGTATGGATGCCCTTGTGTTGGTACTGGTGACCTTTGTATGGATGCCCTTGTGATGGTTCTTGTGACCTCTGCATGGATGCCCTTGTGTTAGTTCTGGTGACCTCTGCATTGATGCCCTTGTGTTGGTTCTGGTGACCTCTGCATGGATGCCCTTGTGTTGGTTCTGGTGACCTCTGCATGGGTGCCCTTGTGTTGGTACTGGTGACCTCTGCATAGATACCCTTGTGTTGGTTCTGGTGACCTCTGCATGGATGCCCTTGTGTTAGTTCTGGTGACCTCTGCATGGATGCCCTTGTGTTAGTTCTGGTGACCTCTCCATTGATGCCCTTGTGTTGGTTCTGGTGACCACTGCATGGGTGCCCTTGTGTTGGTACTGGTGACCTCTGTATATATACCCTTGTGTTGGTTCTGGTGACCTTTGCATGGATGCCCTTTTGTTGGTTCTGGTGACATCTGGTTTACCTGGAGGTAAGTCGGTCTTAAATATACAATAAATTCCCTGTTATATAGCACTTTTATATAGTATATTTGAAAAGATTGAGTTGAGAAGAAGACAGAGAATGTTTCTTGTTTCTCAATTAACACCAGTTATAGTTACTCTGATGTTTTACAAATTTAGAAATAAAAAATAAAACAATTAACAACAAATTATGAACGTGGCGCCCGCCTTTCTGTCAAGGAAATATTGAGGACAAATGTCACATTCATTGTTATATCTTTTCAAAAAACCAATGAAATTTTAGGGATATTTGTCGGATGGAAATCATATGTGTCGCATATCTCTTTCGACTATGTATGTCCAAGGTCAAAGTCCCATTGAGGACACACGTTATCTCACACGACTCTTGGGGAGCATTATCCATCAGATATCACTGATTGCCGTCTTGGTTACAAAAGCCATTTAGGAAAAGACCCGTTGAAAAGTGATATAGCCACCAGGTGACTTAGACCTTTATTTTCTATATGCTACTGCTAGAGATACAACCATGGACAGCTGGTTAACTGCATGTAGCCTTGTCGGTCGTTCTGCCGATTAAGCTAAATATTTTGTATTACTTTCAATAAAGTTCAGTTTTGTTTTATTTTGTGTTATTTTTTGTTGTGCTTTTTTTTTATTTCGACAACTCATCCTAAAATGTTAAATGTGTGACTAAGTTAATGTCGTGGACTAACAGAATGATTTGATTAAACATCGACATAATGCCACAAAACGCACTACATTACCGTTTGTTGTAAAATTAATCGAACACATGATCATTGTTTTCGAAAGAATAGGAAGTAATTTAATGTGAGCAATATGCTTCTAACGCACATCCGACCATTACTTACAGCTGTATGGTGGATTGATAAAGTGACATATTTTAGAGCATTTTATGAAAAGCACGTTGAATTGCGTCAACTCCATCCCCTGTCACCTTGTGGGCGAAACTTTGTTTCCGATACCAAACAGGCTATTGTAAAGCGTATACATTATATCTTATTTAGAAAATGCATGGTTTTCAAGAAGGAAATATATTATAGCTCCAAGATATGGTCACTGTCACTCTCTAAATCCAAGTGTCCGCTCTCGAGATCAGAAATCTGGATTTCGCGGACAGTAATGATAAATTAAACAGAAATGTATTAATATCATAATGACAACAAATTGGGGATTTACTTGTGTCTATTACTCCGTTATTTTGGGCCGGATAAGGTGTTGCAAGTGGTATTAACATGGGAGGAACCATGAGTACGTGGAGTAATTCCACGTGGTAGGGGCGGTGACCAAAATTTCCGTAAATGTCTGATCGGGGAACGGAAACACGGACGTTTTTTTGAAAGACGAGTACGCTATCCTCTGCGCCGCCGAACTTTCATGGCAGTTTCTGGTTAACATGTTTCATAACATACTTTGTTTTTGTATTTCAGAGGGCTTGATGTCATCAACAGACTACTTCGTTGGCAGTAATATGTTGAATTGGAGTCTGGCCAACGATTATTGCAGTGATCATAATGGCAGCCTCATTTTGCTCAACAGTATGATGGAATGGAAAGAGTATTATCGTTCCACGAACTTGTTTGAAAAGTAAATGTTTCCATTATCGCTGTGTCTTTAAAAGTAAAATGATCACGTTCTATTATTTATACAAACTTTATCTATTTTACAACAATTATTAAACAAGTTAGTTCAACTTATATTCATCACTCTTGTTGGCCCGGATCTTAGTGCGCGGGGTCTTAATATGGGAGGAAACCAGAGTACCAAGAGATAACCCAAGTGGTCGGGTAGGTGACCCCATGCCTTTTCACATCCGATCGTGGAATCGAACCCCGGCCGCCTTGGTGAAAGGCAAGTGCGCCACCCGACCACCCAAACGATTTATTACATGAAGATATGCTCATGAAATTACTTCCTAAATATGTGCATAAGATGTAAAGTTAATATTTATATAACTCACTTGAACATCGCTTTATAATGCAGCATGGTTTGGTTATTAGAAAGATCCATATTTGGATGTGATCAATGAATCCACGTAACGCTTTATTCGTTTCCAAACGTCAGCAATAAGACTGACGTTAATGCTGATAGTAAAATTGGTTTTAGATCAAAATCCCTCACCTAGCAAATGTTCATGTTGTATGAAGATATAAACAACCAGTGATATGATTATTAATCGTGGTATCTGAACGTATAAAATTGTATTGATTGGTTCATTTTCAGTGTTTACTGTTTTATTGGACCGATTTAAGGTTAGATTCTTATAAGTGTCCAGATGATGACAAATGGTCCTAAGATGGATTGGCAAAATGGGATGACACCAGACGAAAGGAACCGCCCTAGTCATAATGTGTCATAGTAAACTGTGATGGAATAAGAACAAGACAATGTAGTCAACAAAATAATGTTCTCTATGGAATATGTTATGTTTATCCGAATCATATACATTTTAAAATGAATATTTATATATAATTTAGTCATTCCTGTCCTAAAGCCTAGCTTTAGATGATAGTAAAACACCTCTGTTGGCGGGCGGCTTGAGGGACACTGCCATTCCCAAAAGGACATTTCTTATCATCTATTTTATTAATGTCTGAAAGACCTAGCAACACATGCTAGTAAAACTTAACTGTTAGCGTATGGCTAACGAGACACGGAAGCAAATATCCAGTTGGATGATAATTTTACGTACCTTCAAGTGTTTGTCAACTGATATAAGTACCAAAATAATATAAAACTAGAAAATGTCTGTAAGGCATAAATGCCCCCGCTGCCATGTGAAATTAGTTTCAGTGTTCTATAAAAAGTTCCAACCATCTTGATTCCCTGAAACATGCACACACACAAGGTACTTCATTTAAAGTTGATTTTAATATTCAAATGTTTTTTCTGTATGTTATTACCATCTCCATAACATATTGAATGAAGTTGCTAAGTGTTTAAATTGAATCAGTAGATGATTTTATATATAAAGCAACAGTGACCTTGGCCTTTACTTTGGAACCCTGAAACAAAACAATGTCCGAAGTATACTCATACTTGACCTTTGCATAAAGTTTGACCAAAATCCATGAAAGAATGAAGTTGCTAAGTGTTTGAATTGAATCAGTTGATGATTTTCTATACATAGCAAGTGTAACCTTGGCCTTGACCTTGGATCCCTGAAATACAACGATGTCCGAAGTATAATCATACTTGACCTTTGTATAAAGTTTGACCAAAATCTGTCAAAGGATGAAGTGCTAAGTGTTTACATTGAATCGGGACAGGACGGGACGGGACGGGATTTTTTTTCTATATTTAGCAAGTGTGTCCTTGGCCTTGACCTTGGATCCCTGAAATACAATGATGTCCGAAATATTATCATACTTGACCTTTGTATAAAGTTTGACCAAAGTCTGTCAAAGAATGAAGTTGCTAAGTGTTTACATTGAATCGGGACGGGACGGGCATGGGCAACACTATATGCCCCCCCCCCCCCCCCCCATTTTTTGGCGGGGCCATAAAAAAAAATAAACCACCACTCCGATACACAACGTTAGAATAATATACTACAGTTTCAACGGGCAAGTCTAAAATAATAATATTGAAATTATCATAGAAAACATATTTTGAAAACCTTTGGTTATGGTTCAAAATGGAAAAATATTTCATTAGGAAAATGTTTATCACACAAGCCAAACAGCAATGAACGGATAATTTTTAATTTTCGAATAAATTTATGTTGTAATATCAAATATCTGTTAATATCATTATTTGTTTTAATAAAAGTCCCCTTCTTAATTTTGGATGTTCCAAATACGACAGAAAGCACACACTCAGCTCTAGATCTAGTGACGTCAGATGTTAGGACAAAGACACAAAGTACAAACTCAGCTGTAGTGACGTCAGATGTAAGGACAAAGACACAAAGCGCAAACTTAGCGATGTCAGGTGTCAGGGCCGCAACACATAGTACACACTTAGCTGTAGTGACGTCAGATGTCAGAACAACAACACAAAGCACACACTTGGCTGGAGCAACGTCTGATATCCCGACGATGTTTACAGATGCCATGCCTACACATTACAATAACACTCTGGTGGATGGTAGCGTAACATAGACAGAAACAGTGTGTGATGTCATGCACACGCATGTAGAGTTTGCTTAAGTTTTCTTTTGTTTTAGGTTTTTGTTTATTCTGGTTTGTTAACATCAAAAATTACTTTTAAACAATACTATCTGTTATTGTTTATTCACTTCGCACCTTTGATATCACCGATGACACTTGTGCAGATTAAAATTCTTTATGTTTAAAATAGCAATTTGTGATAACAAGCTGTTGATACGCATTAACTAAATATTCCTCATTTGGTGTGTTTTTTTAGGTTTTTTGTCGACAACGGAATATACATACATTGTATAACTTTCAATATGATCTTAAGGATCCCTGTCCTGCAGTAGGCAAAAACACTATCGCATTTACTGAAGATTTTCGTTCATACAGTTATTTGTCCTGAAGGATCCGCGTACCACTACCAACAAATTTAATTACGCATCGAAAACTTTCTTCTGGCATGAAAATAACTTTGATATATCATTTTTGAAAGAAAACCATACTTTTGCTGAACTTTTATGAAAAATAGTAAAGAGGAAATAAACAAAAGACAAGAACATTGTTCTGAGAGTATTAATGCTCTAACCGAATGATCTACCTGGCCAGTGAGAGTACAAGCGTTCTAACCGAATGATCTACCTAGTCAGTGAGAGTGCAATCGCTCTAACCGAATGATCTACCTGGTCAGTGGGAATACTATCGCTCTAACCGAATGATCTACCTGGTCAGTGAGATTACAATCGCTCTAACCGAATGATCTACCTGGTCAGTGAGAGTACAATTGCTCTAACCAAATGATCTACCTGGTCAGTGAGAGTACAATCGCTCTAACCGTATATTCTACCTGGTCAGTGAGAGTACTGTCGCTCTAACCGAATGATCTACCTGGTCAGTGAAAGTACAAAGTGTATTAGTGAGAACACAGTTCTGAGAGTACTATCGCTCTAACCGAATGATCTACCTGGTCAGTGGAAGTATTAGTGCACAACAGCTGCTAATATATCCAAAAGGACATTAATGCATGTAAACGAAAACAAAACCACAGTGCAGTGGGACAGGGATCCTTAATTAAGTAAATTTTAGGTATACATGTACCTGTAGTGCGATTGGGTCAGGTAGCTCAGTTTGTTCGCGTGACAGTGCAAAGATCTGAAGTCCAGGTTTCGAATGCTAGTTTGGGGTCATTGCAATTTCATCTTCAGTATTTTATATTTTTCATGGAGAGAGCTTACATAGACAAAGCCTGTTGATCAATCCTTTTTGTTTAATCAATAAAATATATTTGAAATATATAATAAAAAAATTAATAAAATGTCTTTAATGTTGTGCTTTTGAAATGAAATGAAAATAAATTATCAAACATGTCAGTACTTTTTCTGTATCAGACTTTTGGGAAATACATTGTCACTGTAATTAGTGCCACACCACAATTAAAAAAGTACTTACAGTTATGGGATTTTACAACGTCACACGTTAAGCGGTATGCGCACGACGTCTTCGCGATGTGTGAACGATGAAAAGGTGTGCTATTTGTGTCGCAAAGGAGCAGCACATATGCTGATTTCACAATTCCCAAAACCTGAAGTCAACGCGGTCACATGTATACAATGAATGCATATTCGATAGGAAGGTAAACTTTGGTAATGAATCTATTCATAGCCAATTTTTCAATCATTTATCTTTCTTTGAGTTGAAACATTGCAATATACATTCAAAATGCATCAGAATCACATTTACGGAAGAACCATAACACATCTGTTATAAAAAGAGAATGTCCTTCATAACAAACTCACATTAGGTTATGCGTGTTATAGCACCATAACACACTTTGCAAACTCCTCAAACCTGCAGAAAATTCGTTAAATGCCGACAAATTTATATCTTTAAAAATGTTTTTGGGTACATAATTGGAAAATAGACTTCGGTATAAATCTAGAGATAGCACATTTCTTAATAATTTTCATTCTTAATTGAAACATTCTCAGGACACAAAGACTGAAACACAATTTTATAAAAGAACTGTAGTAGCAGGAGGAATGATCGATTCATGTTGGCAACGCAAGGCAGATAAGACAAAACGTCCGAAATACGACATCTTTTCCATTTCCAAGATTATAACACCTAAGGAAGAGTGTCCAACACGCTTTGCAATATGAATAGGGCATTTTTTCCTTTGGGACACTATGGACACCAGTGTAATTCCTGCGCACCCCACTCCAAACCACTTTCCACCACTCATGGTAAAATGGATTGGTAGATATATATATCTTCAAAAGATATATCACCGGCACATGGGATTAGCCAATCAAAACAGTAATTTTAGAAAAGGAATCGGTCTGGAACCCGATCGAATCTCTTTTCTTAATTTATATTGGTTTAACTATGTTCCAGTGTGTATATGTTTAACGTGATGTTAAACCAGTATTTAAGGATACACGTAACGCATATGAAAAAATGTATTAATTAGAAAGTGTACTTGATAAATAAATAGCAAAGCAATGCTCTGCTCGGTTTGATTTGAGTGTATACGAACAAAGGAAACAGAAACGTGTTGGACAGCAGTTGTTTATCATGTTTTAAGCATCAATATTTTAGTCAATTTTAGAATCTAGAGTTTAAACTATCATTAAAAAAACACTGAACGTATTGATTGATTGGATGTTTGGATAGCGTCCTATGACGGTGTCCTTAGTTCACGGTGTACAGTCATGGCAATTTGTTCAGTCTTATCTGGATGACAATAAGCTTACAGTTGATAAACATCTGTATGATGCTGAAGGTTTTATATGAAAGAATGAAAAAAGGATAATTTGATCCGGAAATCTTCAAGTCTTTAACTAGATCTGGTGGTTCATAATTCAACATATTAAACTATGTCGAGAGCGTGCACAATTTCCAACCGTTTATGCGAATCATCCGATAAACCCTGTATTTAAAACCGACACAATGCTCAAGTAATAATAATGAGTAATGATAATAATTTGAGGTTCTTATATACCGCTTTATCACAACATAGTTCGTAGGTCGTCTCAAAGCGGTTGACAAATTATTATCCGTGGTTATAAGTCCTTTGCAACCAGCCAATATCTTTTCCAACTCTATGGGGAGCATAATGCCGGTGCTGCCATCTCGGCGCTCAAAGCTAGCATTCTACAATTCTAGCACTGCCCAACCACGTACTCATTTCAGGCTGAGTAGACTGTAACAAGCGGAGTGAAGTATCTTGCTCAAAGATACAACACAGTGCCGTGCCGTGACTCGAACCCGCAACCCTTCGGTCACGAGGCCGGCGTCCTACCACTAGACTACCGTGTCTCCTATGGCGCGGGATTGATAGAATTAACATGTTAAGGATCCCTGTCCCATTGCACTATCGGTTTGCGTATATACAGAAACCTCCCCTTAATTTCGGCTTTGCTGTAACCGTAGTACACTTTAGCCAGAACAGTTCCGTTGACCAGGTAGCTCAGAGTGATAGTCCATCCACATGAGGTCCACTGTACGAATCCGAATCTACCTCACTCACCTTTTCACCCTCAGAACATTGTTGTTAATTATATTTGTTTATTTCATCTTAACTATTTTTCATAAACTATATAATTGCTTTTCAGCAATGATTTATCAAAGTTTTGATCATGCCTGAACAAAGGTTTTAAATCCGTAATTACATTTTATAACCCTTAAATCAAAATAACTACAATGATTGGCTTTTATTCTTTTGATGTCATAGGAACGATCTTATTCCCATAAAAAGGAAATTAACATTTTACAATGACATTTTCATTAGTCAAAACAATGTTCAAAAATAAAAGAGTTTTAGACATATATTTCATTGTTTACGTGTACAGGTATGGAGAAACTAATCTATCATACCAAACATATGGCTGAAAAAAATACAGCTGAAAGCGGAAAAAAAGGAGAAAAAAAAAATGTCATCCGTCGTTTTATATTCAATAATAACAATAATGAAATTATAAAATATGTATGTTTACCGGATTCCTGTTATCGATTTACGTACGGTGACTCCACTGTTCGATGTGATTTTTAAATTAATGTAATACCGTAACAAAAGGGATTAAAAATAACATTAAACTTCCTTGTCCTGGAAATATTGCTGCAGTTTCAGTAGGCGAACCTGGAGCATCGCTTAGAACAGGATTTTTAATTCGCATACTTTAAGTTATCTCACAGATCATTTTCGTTCAGTAAACTTAAAGTTACTCAAAGGAACGTTTCAGACGTCAGTTAGTCTTACGCAAAGCCAATACAAGCACTGAATATATTTAGAAACCGATTGATCATGAACTCCCGAGCGGATGCCTGTGTATTGGTTCTGATGATCTCTGCGTCACTTCAAAGTAAGTAAACCTTATCATTTGTAGTAAAACTCAGCGATGTAGCACCTTTATATAGTATATTTGAAAAGATTGAGTTGAAAATTTCATAAGAGAAATCCATACCTTTGCGAACTGTAATGAACTAATAATGAAGATGAAATAAAGCAAAATCAGCGTTAGTGCTTTGTGTATGCATTTTTTTTAGTGTTTTACCTGCACTGGGACAGGCATCACTAATGTATTCTGCAAAACTAGTAAAATATGTATACATATGATATTTAAAGTTAATCCATTAACAATTCTGTCAATAGCATATTTGCGGCCCAATTTCTTTTTATATTCCACGATAATGCACCAGTCAGGATCCGTCATTGGCGTGATTTTCTATAAAGTGCATATACAACGGTTAACAAATAACGCTTTAGTCGATACAGTAATCTTTTTACAGATAAAGAAAACATGTAATGTGCTGAATAGGAGACGATCAAAATAAACAGATACCTTCCTTTTATAAGGTAGATAAGCTTAAAATACATTCACGTTGATGGCACCTACGTCGTTCTACGTGTAAAAGTGAAGGCATTAACAGAAACAGTATGACAAATATAAATTCCACTACAGTCTCAATACATAATTAAGAAGACAATCTTGCACAAAAATCATGAACACTCTTTCATAATACCAAAATCATTTAAGCCTTAGTATTGAACTTTTGTACTTATCATAAAGGCAAGATCTGACTGAAAACGCCAAGGTTAAATTTCGTCATATATGTCGCTCTGCCTCAATAACGTTTATATCCATAATGGATTGGTTTTGTGGAGGACGTTCTTATTAGAAATTAAACGTCATTACCTTTCTGATGTCGTTAATGAATGAGTTTAAAAAAATCAAGTCGATTTTTTTATAATGTATTAGTTAATTTGTATCCTAAGCATCAATTGTTTATTTCGTGGTAAAGGCAAAAAATAAGAAAATGACGATATAAAAAAGATGATGAAAACATGAGGTAGAAGGTGTACTTCAGAAGTCGCGACACAAGGTATCACGTTTTTCGTTAAGGAATATCCGTATATATACAATGTAAATAAATGCCCAGATTGGTATTTCATAACGCATTTACATGTATAGACATTTCAAGTAAAATGAGGTTATTTTGATTAATATAATGTTTTACCGCGTTTACCACATGTTAATATTCTGTGAACCACATGTTTAAACTTTGTGCAATGTCGAATTTCTCGTGGTATTCAATAAAACCAGAAAAAACAAATTTATATTTGCTCATCTTATCTTCGTATCACTGTAGCTTTATTTTTGCAAATTTTATGCCGCTTTTCAAAAAAATGTATGCTTCCCCAAAAAATATATTCGGGAAGCACATAGTCGACGTTGTGTCTGACCGTTCACAAGTCCAATTTTTTACGGGCCATAACTTCTGACTCGCTGAAGATAATGAAATTGTTGGAGTATGTGTAGGATGGCAAGGCGGTGTGTCGCATATCACTCTAAAGTCCGTATACCAAACGTCAAGGTCTTATTAGGTCAAAGGTCAAATTCACTGTCCAGACCATAAGTTTTGATTTTCCTAATGAAGCTCAATGAATTGTTATGGATATTTGTCGGATGGAAATCCCATATTTAACATATCACTTTCGTGTCTGTTTGTCCAAGGTCAAAGTCGCATTGTGGACACACTTTTCCTATCTTAGTGTTGGCGACCTTTTGGGGAGTGTTAATCTTGTTGATAACCAAACCCATTAAGGAAATGACCCGTTGGATAGTGGTATAGCCATAATGTGACATAGGTCTTTAGTTTTTATACACTGTAAGCCATCGATAGGGATAAAACCAGGAACTTCCACTTTACTATCCGGTTCATCTGGTTTATTAGCCTTGTCCATCGCTCTGCATAACTAAATAAATGTCTTGGATTCACATACTGATCTGATTAAGCATCGCCATGATGCAACGAAACGCACCACAAGGCTGTTTGATGAGAATAGTTTAAAAAAATATCGAACATAGTACCACTGTAGTCGGAAGAACAGGAAGTAATTTAATATAATGTGTGCCATTTGCTTCTTACCCACATCCAACACTTACATTTGTACTTACAACTGTATGGTACACTGTAATATATTTTTCTGACATAACATATCCAAAATGTAAAGGTACGAACAGATGTGCGTGTCTTACGTTCATCTTTGTAATCCTATGCCATTCCTAACTGTAATGCCATCTGAAAGCAGTCCGATGCTTTTATTTACATTACATATTTTCAATTGCTCCCTATCGATAAAAAGGCAACTAATGTTGGAATCTCCTGCAGAATTTGGTATTTGTCTTTGTGATCGAAACCCAATAGTATCGCTGTTGATTAAAATATCTTCTGTGCAACCCTGGAATATGTCATAACAAATTTAAAGTGTTTTCGGGTTACAACTTGCATATAATACAAGTAGGCTAGTCTCATGTCTTTGATGAAGATCAAATGAATCGCGAGGCAGGGTTAACGATAAAATCGGCAGGTTATGATGTTGGGTGTGGCTCCTCATTATCACGAAATTTCGATTTATTTAAGAAAAAGATTCAGGAATGCAGAGAGGAAATGAGTGTTGACAGCAGAACCTTTGAATTTCGCAGACAGAATTGATAAATGCAATGTTGATTTATCCATATTACAACGACAACGAGTAGGGTTTTCCAAGTAAATATTATGCAGTCATATTGGCCGGGATAGAAGTTGTGCAGATGGTCTTAATACGAGTAGAAACAGGATTACCAAGGAAAAACCCTACTTGTCGAGCTGGTGACCAACATACTTTGCAATGTCTGCTCGGGGAATTGAATCCCGGCCATTTTAGTTAAAGACGAGTACGCTATCTTTTTCGCGCCGCCCGATAGTCATGGAAGATTCATGTCTACAAGTTTTATTTCACCCCATTTTGTCATTTTGTATTGCAGAGAGATTGACGGCAGATTTCTTTGAAAGCACTACTGTGATGAACTGGTTTGATGCAAACGTTTATTGCAATGATCGTAATGGCAGTCTAATTCTGCTTAACAAACAGAACAACAAGAACGAGCTTTTTCCTGGTATAAGGCAAGTGTATCACTTCAAATTTAGATATTTCCTTTTCTTAATTACGTCACTGTAGCCTGACTTTCGTTTTGTAATGCAGCATTGTTCGGCTACAAGGAAGCGCCAATTTTGTATATTATAAATGATTCCATAGAAATAACGTTTTTTCGCAGTAATGCGTCAGTAATAAGACTGACGGTGTTATTGATAGTAAAATTGGTATATAAACAAAACTCCCTAACCTATTATATGCCCCTGTACTACTTACTGTAGGTGGATTATGTACAACTTATGACGAGATCGTAACTCTTCGTATCTGAATTTATAAAAAATTATTGATCGGTTCAATTTCAGACATAACACATTTTATTGGACTGCTTTAAGATTGAATTCATCATATCCGTGTAAAGAAGATGGAATGTGGTCATACGATGGATGGGCTAATTGGAAAGAACATGAAAAGGAACCAAACCAGAGCCCTTGTGAGGCATGTGTTGTCGTAAAGCATTTTAAAATGAGAATAAAGAGCTGTGGTGACCTGTTTGCAGCTCTTTGTAGAAAAGGTACTTTTATCCGATGCAAATATAATCATTAGTTGACATCATACATATTTTGATTTATCATCGTCCTTAAGGCCCATTAACACCTGGACCTTTTATTGGGCTACACGATATTAAATACTAAACTATTAATGTACGGTAATAGTGGCACTGAAGTAAAAATATATCACATATATTTTAGTGAGACCCAGCGGGCCTATAATTTATCTTGCCTGCAAATGAAGGTCAACTGATAATAGGAAAATGTGCATAAAAGTAGTCAGTTGTATTATTTTTATTTATTCACCGATCTATCTATCTATCTATCTACCTATCTACCTATCTATTTATTTTAGTGTAGTGATAGACACGGTAAAATGTCTGTCACGATCTTGTTATTGTGCAACCTCAAAATTCAAGAGATTTCGCTGTCTTACCTTATCTGCACCACTGGAATATTTCTTGCAAAAGTAAAGACTCTGAACTTTTGCAGGTGATACAAGTTGACTAGAATGATCTTAAATCATAAGAATCGTTATTATTGGAACACTTTTGATTATGGTTCAAAACTGATAATATTCTATCCATATAATGCTGGTTTAGTCAAGTTAAACAGCAATGAAAAATATGCTTTTAAATTTCGAATGTATCTGTCCTATTTGAATTCTAAAATATCGTTGAGGAATTCACAAAAGATAAACATGTTGTTCATATTATATTATTAGATTAGCATTCTGTTAATATTGATTTTTGTATTAAAAATCCCCTTCTCAATTTTAGATGTTCCAACTACGACACAAAGAACATACTCATCTGTAGCAACGCCATGTGTCAAGACCACAACACAAAGCACACACTCAGATGTAGTGACGTCAGATGTCACGACCACGACACAAAGCACACACTCAGATGTAGTGACGTCTGATGTCAAGACCACGACACAAAACACACACTCGGCTGAAGTGACGTCCGATGTCAGGACCACGACACAAAGCACACACTCAGATGAAGTGACGTCAGATGTCAGGACCACGACACAAAGCACACACTCAGATGAAGTGACGTCAGATGTCAAGACCACGACACAAAGCACACACTCAGATGAAGTGACGTCAGATGTCAAGACCACGACACAAAGCACACACTCAGCTGGAGCAACGGCTGTTGTCCCGACGATGTCTACCAATGTTGTGCCCACAGCTTACAATAACACTCTGGTTGATGGTAGTTGTGAAGAGTGTTGTGTCAAAAACAACAAGAGCAGACAACTCAGTCATGAAGAGTTGAAAAGTGTCATCAAAGAATTGAAATCTCAGCTGGCTGTAAACAAAAACAACTTGTCCACAAACCGCCGGAAACTCATCAGTGTTTACGACTCTCGGCCAAGCAGTGTCGCCATGGGAGGTGTGGCTATAGCCATTATGATTGTAATCCCCGGTATCATCGTTATCCCAGACATGGTCAACCTTGTCAGGTTCATGTACAGACGGCAAAAGAAACACTTACTCTAGACAGACGAGGGGAGACAACACTCGCAGAAACTCTAGCAGTTTCAAAAAAAAAGAGGACACACGGAAGAATAGAGAGAGCTTGAGACGCAGAAAGACTACGTTTGAGTCCTTTGCTGATTTTTCATATAAAAGAATCCCTCTACATTGGCTTTTTTAAATAAAAATGATTTTAACAGCAATATTTATTATTTTATCTTCAATGCCGGTTATATGGCACCAGTGATATGGTGTTTATTATGACCTCAACGTATCCGGAACCTCAACACTTTTGTGTAAAACTACATTTTTTATGCTTTGAAATAGCAACTTCGATTACAAATGTACAAGTTGTTGATATGAACTTGACTTCTACTTAACATTTTTCCAGTTGGTTAATATTTGTGTTTCTGTTTTGTTTTGTTTTCTTTTTTTGCCGATACAAATACAACTTCAAATGTGATCTTTTACTGCCCCTGAATAGGTAAAACTCTAGAACATTCTAATGTAGTTTAACATACAGCTACTNGACTTCTACTTAATAATTTTCCAGTTGGTTAATATTTTTGTTTCTGTTTTGTTTTGTTTTTCTTTTTTTGCCGATACAAATACAACTTCAAATGTGATCTTATACTGCCCCTGAATAGGTAAAACTCTAGAACATTCTAATGTAGTTTAACATACAGCTACTGAAAACCGGCATGAAAAATAATAAAAAGGAAATAAATAAAAGAGTAAAATCAGTGTGGCTATCGGTGGATTCGAACACTGAAACTCAGATTGTTACCATCTAACTATCCAACCAGCTTCCTGGTCAATAGAAGTAACCTTGCCCAAATATTGCTGCTATAATATCCAAAAAGAAATTCAGAGTAACTTACTGCAACATACATTAAACCAAAGTGCAGTTTTAATTTTGGATATACATCTACCTTCAGTACGGCTGGGCCAGGAAGCGCAGTATGTTCGAACGATGGTATTATGATTTGAGGTTGAGGGTTCGAATCCTTCTCTGGCTTCATTCCATTCTCCCTCTTTAGTGTTTTCGTTTTTTTAAAGACGGTCCGATTGGTGTGGTTTTCTTTAAAAAAAAAATATTATGTCAGAGCTGTAGCCATGCCGGGAACTTTGATATTACATATTTCCAAACTTATGAATTTTATTGAAGGAGAATTGTGAGTGTTATTTCTTGATCAGACTTTTGTGTAGTAAATTGTCACTGAAACTGTGTGTCACACCACAATAAAAGATAACTTAAAAGGTATATACATCTGCAGTACGACAATCACGTGCAGTATCACATGGGATAAGGCTATTATTTAGGGAAAATTACGTATAACAACAAAGCTAAACACAAATTAACCTTCGTATTTAGATAGTTATGAATTTGCGGCGATTCATTCTTTCAAGAAGCATATGTGAAACAGGATGTTACAGCAAAAGGACATTAAAAGTAAACAAAACCAAAATATATTAATGCAGTGATATGAATTGGAAATCAACATTTCATTACGAAAAGTAATTTACGAAAATACGAAAGGAATCTTTTTATTAGGAAAATACTTATATATAGCTCATAGGCTAGAGATAATAGAGTGTAGAACGTTACATGTTTGTTAACGATATGTACGCTATAAGAAATACTAATGCAAAATATAACTGCAATATACAATATCTGATACCAAAAAAATCAGATATCATCACCGTAATGTATACTGTTGTATCAGTTGCAAGCGTTAAATTAAGCGTGGCAATCATAAAAATGTTGAGAAACAAATGAAAACTAAATCAATAAAAAGTAAACCCTATCCGATACATAGTTAATAAAAATTCAGAACTGTTCTGCTTCTCACATATCACAAACAATGACATGTACATTAGACAATACAGTGTATCTTATAACGTCGAAAAAATGCAATATGCTGCATGTGGATGAAACTAGCACAAAGCTCAATATCAGAGTCAACAACCACCGCTGTTCAGTTATGCAGAACAAACGGGATTTCTCTCTGACACGGCACTTTGATCAACCAATGGTCGAAAAGACACGCAGGTGGTTGCCATAGAGCATTGCCCACCATGGAATGAATCGAGACGGCGCTCGAGATAAGTACTGGATAACCAACCTACAATCCCGTTTCCCACGAGGTTTGAACAAGCGATAAGAATTTGTCTCCATTCCCAGAAGTTATTTGACTAAATGGTTCATTGATATTGGTCTGCTGGCTCACATGTCTGCTGCTACTTGTCAGTGTATGAGACTTACATACGATGTCGGATTAAGTGGACGAAATGTCTGTTGCTTAGTGTGTTGTACATTTTTTTCCATTTCGTTACTTAGTTGTACTTATTTATCTTACCCTCACTACATTTGATAAACAAATATTTCGTCAAATTCCACACCATATTCAAATTCATCATCAGTATTTGATTCGTCGTATCATTTTCTTTTCAGCTTCAGCATCTTTCTTCACGCTTCAATTTTCCTGGCACATTATCATATATTTGTCGTTGTTTCCAAACACACAGTATCATTGTAAGTGTTAACTCTACCTTTAGCTTACACTAGCCGAGAGGTTTATCGTTTTTAAATATTTGTTATAACCTTACTA
This sequence comes from Mizuhopecten yessoensis, assembly GCF_002113885.1. Taxonomy (NCBI): domain Eukaryota; kingdom Metazoa; phylum Mollusca; class Bivalvia; order Pectinida; family Pectinidae; genus Mizuhopecten; species Mizuhopecten yessoensis. The sequence continues at coordinate 85,546 of NW_018406620.1, read as the reverse complement.
TATTTTTATTTTGCATTTATATAATGTGCATGTTCTCTGTTTTTCTGTGTCCCGATAAAGGAGCGGACTCCACGAAAACTTGACAACCTCATACATGTACTTTTAAATTGTTTGAATTACAATATAAAATACAAAAATGGCATTGAAGTCCGTGTGTTGGAAAAATAATACATATTTATCCATTTACATATATAATTAAGTTTAAAATTCTGGATTATTCTGAACCAACATTTTATATAATTATATTGGATATGTCTATATAATTTCCTTACTTTGGATGTTGCTTGATTCGTTTAAGGATTTTGGTTATATGGTGCCATCTCGCACCAGGAGGGATATTTTAAAAGTGCACAACACGAACATTTCACATAATAGACATAGAAGCCCAGGCAAATCGCTCAGTCTTCTCTGACAACAGGAACATTTTAGGTACTTAAGAGACAATCTTAAACGATGAATAATAACAAGTGTAGCAAAAATCGAAAAAATATGAGAAGTGTTGCAAAGGGGTACACATATGCTGTACAGAATAGGATTGCACAATCCCAGAACCTGAAGGGGAATTTGGTCAACGCTGTCAAATGTATAGGATGATTGTATACACGATAGGAAGGTAGTCTTTGGCTATGAGTCAATTAATTGCCAATTTTCCAATCACTTTTATTCTTAATTGAACTATTTTAAGACAAATAACCATGGACAGGAACGTTATACATCTATAACACAATGAGCTTTTTAATTATACCTGTTGGCTACGCTGTTTCAGGACTAATATCAATATATTTACAGTTTTCATTGTATGTAACTCTATAACGTCTGTTAGACATGGTCTCATTGACGGTCGATAACACTAATTGATCTCGCGCAGCGCATAGTGACTCATACAGTCACGTTGGGGATTCCCTGTTGCTACTTTCGGATGTAAACACTGAATGGGTTGACGAAGTGCTCAGTATAAATACGATATGATACATCACTCAGAAACAGGCTATTAGCTCTACACTTTTCTACGTAGCGAATACAAACACAACACATTATAAATGTACAAGCAAAATTGCGGTTCGTAAGCATCAATCGCATAGTTCCTCAAAGCTTTACCGTATCACAGTTTTGATTGGAGTTTAAGTTACAACAAAATCAAGTCCATTTAGAATTCCGATTGTAACGCTTAAGATCGAATGAAAATGGTTTTCTTTTGATCAGACGTTTTTATTCAGAATACATATTCTAAATTGCAAACAATTCTTACGATACAAAAATATGTAAAACATTGTGAATGACCATTTGTTCTGTTGCTATGGTATCGAACACAATGTTGTTATCCCTCAATAACATAAACATATATCAAGTTGATCCTTAAGATACAAGCATTGTCCTTGCTAACAAACTAACATACAACCATGCGTTTTAATGACCATAAACCATTTGCTAACATATTCATATTTATTTTTTCTTATTAGTAACACGTGTGTAACTACATAATTATGCAGTTAAGACGTTCAAATCATCCATATTTTCCACTTTGAGCATGCTATTGACACCAGGATGTCATCATTTCTAATGAAAACATATTAGTATTCTTAAAACACTGTGGTATCTATGCATGGTGTAGTGTTTTAATCAGTTATTTTGTTGATACATGTAATTCTAGCTTTAGCGGCCATGACAATGGTATCCTTTCCTTAGAATGCTGTTTTAAACTGACACGCAATAATAGTTCATAGTAGTCTTGATACTTTGCTCAGTCGTATCATCATGACAACCAGTTTCGAGAGAATGTTAGGGGAACATCCCCTTAAACAAAGTTAGATATGAGAAGACAAAATCAGATAACAAGTGTATGAAACACGTTGCGCTAGATAATATTGCAAAATCACCAAACCTACATCGAGTTTGTTCAACGCTAACAAATATAATTGTCTTTGAGCATGCATAACTATACATAATAGGAAAACAAAGTTTGTTTATATTAAGGGATAACACATTTGTTAATCACTTTCTAGATTTAATTAAATCATTCTAAAGACAAAAAAAAAGAACATAATTCCAAAAAAGAAATTTACAATAATTTCCTATATATACCGATTTGCTACGCAGGTTCAGACAAGATGCTCACCAGAATGACGTCAACTCTAAAGTAGAGGGTCCATAATTTTAATCAGTTTCAAATGTAAATGGGCTAGAATCTAAAAGTCAGAAAATTGCCGAAAAATATATCTTATTGTACACCATTTCACCATCTGCCAACACTACACATTTGTTACTTAAGTATTTTTTTAGTTACACCTGGACGTGCGTTATCACACTGTGTGATCCCTTTACCCCTTTCGGGAATTAATAAACTCGGTCAAAGAGTTTATAAACGAAATAGTCCACAAATTCTTACCCTTTAATTGAGTCCGATAAACCATATGTTCATACCGCACATAATTCTCAGAGTGGCACTTGAAAAATAAACAAAACTAATTTAGAAAATGTGGTATGTTAACATTTTGATTAAATTAAATTTACTACAATACATTGCTTAACTTATTTCTATGTTATTATTACAATCTTATTTCTGTGCAAAGAACATTACAGTTTACAATTATCTTTTTCTTGAACGAAACGTATGTTAGAAATAATGAAATCCAAAATCCTTAGTTGTTGGCTATATGTCGTAGCTTCGTTATATAGATGTTGGTTATGTATAAAGGTATGCAGAAATTAGTTATTAGTCCACTACTTATAACCATGTACAATAGAATAAAATAATCCATTTTGCTTGATACAACTTAAGTAAATTATAAAACATATATCTTAATCCACTTCCGCTTAGGGCGACACCGCCGTTCGATGTGTATTTTTTTTAATAATATACATCGGCATCAGATAAGAAAGAAAAAAAGGTCAAATACAATTTTTAGCATTTTAATGAATTGTTTGCACGTCCGTTGCTTGGTAATAATTTCTCATTGTACTACTGTGCTGATTACTCCAATTTCAGTTGGCGAACCGGGGGCTTTTGCAAAGAACAGCATTTGCCATCCAAAAAGTATACCTATTTCACGGCACATTTTCTGTCCGTAAATAAACAGCGTTTTCCTGTGGAAGTTTTCATAAGTCAATAAGTCTAATGATAAGCAAATGCAAGCACTGAGTACATTTAGAAACCCACAGATCATGAATTCCCGGATGGATGTCCTTGTGTTGGTTCTGGTGACATACCTCAACGTGAGTATTTACAGTAAAACTTAGCTTTATTGCACCTTTATGTAGTACATTTAAAAATATTGAGTTGAGAATAACAGAGGGTTTTTCTTGTATCTCTATAAATACCATTTATAGAAAAAACAAACTTTGAAGTATTAAAAGAACGAGCATGATCTATTTATAACAAAATAAAAGTAAAACATATCACTGATTCAATATACGATAAGCTGTCTTTGAAATGATGCAATAAATGACGTGACACTCGCCTATCACAATGAAAATTGCCTTTTCTGTCAGTTATATTTTTTTACACTTTAATAATAACATCTTTATTTCCACAACAACACTTTTATGTTTATATATGTTTTCTGAATATTCGTTAAATTCTGTTAATGCTGTTAATTTTTTCTTTTCACGCATTAAATAAATAACAATTAAGATTAAAATGCATCACAAAATTGGAACTATAAATGAGAACTTTTTGAATACATCTTTAATTAATGGTCTCATGAGAATAAACCATCCTTTGTCAGGTCTGATCGGGGAATTGCACCCAGGCCGTTTTGGTGAAAGACGTGTACCCTTTCTCTTTCGAGTAGTCCCATACTCATAGCAGATTCAAGTCGTCTACAAGTTTCAGTTCACCTAACTGTGTTTTTTTGTATATCAGTGGGATTGACGTAATCAACAGATTGCTTCATTAGCACTACTGAGTTTAAGTGTTGTGAATCCAGCGGTTATTGCAATGATCATAATGGCAGCCTCATTCTACTTAACAGACATGACCGATGACCGATGGAATGACATTTGCTCTTATTCAAGGGAATCACCCCAAATGTAAACGTTTCCATTACTTTGTTGTTGTTGTTTGAATTACGTCACTGTAGTAAAACCATCACAGCAAATTGCATTAGGACGTGCTAAGGACAAATGTAATCTCTCGCCAAGATAGGGGAATCTTAACCCGAGGGGGAAGATTCTTTCCCCGAGGGTTGAGATTTTCCTATCGCACTCACAAGGGGGTGAATTATTTTTTTCCTACCCTGTTCTCCCACTGTGTATCATATATACAATGTAATAATAACGTTATATGCTAAATTCAGGGTTGACGTGACGTCATTGTATTGTTGACGTGACTTCATTATATTGTTGAATTGACGTCATACCATTGTTATGAACAGAGGAATCCCCCGTCTTAACCCTACTAGGGTGAGACAAGGAAATCTCGCATCGGTTAAAGTGCGGATACACTTGTCCAGGGTAAGAGAAAACTACTTCCCAAATGTGTACATAATACTATTTAGTATCTATGTATATCACTTTATCATTCCTTTTTCCAATGCAGCATGGATTGGTTATTGGGAAACGCCAATTTTTATATTATGAATGAGTTCATACGAAGAAAGTTTTAGTTGGTGTTATGCGTCAGTGATAAGACTGACGGTGATACTGATAATAAATTGTTTAATAATTCAAATGCTTAACCTATCAGCTATTTCTGTACTAGGAGGATTATGTACAACTAATGAATGTATAAAAGTCTATTGATAGGACTTTTACAGATGCTCAACTTTGTATTGGACAGCTTTAAGATTAACTTCATCATATCAGTGTCAATTTGACGAAACGTGGTCTTACGATGGATGGGCAAAATACGGGTGTCATGATCATGCACGTGTTGTGGTGAATGTAGGTAGAATGAGAACAATGAATTGTGATGACAAGTATACAGCTCTTTGTAGAAAAGATACTTTTATCCGATGCATATTTGATAATTGACATACATATATTAGTTCATTAATGTGTCAAAGGTCCAGCAACACCTGAATTTTGTATTGGGCTACACGATATTCAAAATTAAACGTCTTAAATGTATCTCGTTCATCTTATATGCGACAATATGTCAGATAATTTATAATCTAACAGCTGTATATTGTAATTACTTAATATCCAAAAAAGCTGGAGGTTTTGACCATTGATTTATTGATGTTCGGTGAGGTAGTACATGTATATTACGTTGAAATCTTTTCATTATATCAAACGTTGTTTTTATATCTGTTTTTCTCAATTAAATAGATAAATAAAAAAAGGAAACAAACACTTTGATCATAGATTGAAAACATATATAAATACATATGAATCATCTAGTACTTTGACGAAAAACAAATTGGCATGCAGTATATGTATGTCATTACATGAAACATTGTTTAAAATAGCACCAATACAATATCTAGACGTTTTTTCAACACCAAAATCTGTTTCTGAAATAAACGAAATACATTAGTACAAGAATTACTCAGCAGATTTCAAAATAATTTCAACACATAAATCACCACAACACAAACACAGACGAATGTTTTGTTTAAAATATTGCTTGTATTTATAACATAAAAACAGAACAGTTACCACTGTTTACTTGATATAGCATTCAATTTAGTGATTCTCTCCTCCGACTTTACTATCAGCAGTTCACTAATCAAACAGTATTGTCCAAGAAAATGACAAATGACGCGTTTGAAACATGTGTGTTAGTATTTAGCAATTTGTCAGGCAGAACAGTGAAGCGTTGAACTGGTTTAACGTGGTTGTGACTTTGAAGATCGACATGGCATTCCCGGTAGACCTGACCTTTTCTTGAACTTCACTGTGACCACAGCCTTATCTGAAGCGACAAGTCCTATTATATAAATATATATGTTCTATAACACAACTGTAAAAAATACAACTTGATAATTTAACTTACCAACACCCGTCAGTATTAAAACCTTACCTTACCTACAACCGACTTTACCAACAAAATAATTTACTTTTTACAACCGCCTTTACCGACACCCTAACTCACCAACACCATACTTCAACGACATCTTACCCTACCGACACTGTTTTTAACCTACACGTGACTTTATCGACACTTTAACTGACCGATACCCGCTTTCACCAATACGGTAGCTTACAAACACCCTAACTTGCCGACACATTATCTTACTGACACCCGTCATTACCGACACCTTAAATTAGCGATACCCAAATTTACCTACACCGTAAATTACTTACATTCAACTTAATCGACACCTCTCGTCACCGACACCTCTCATTACCTACACATCTACCTTCTTTCTGCCGTCTTTACCAATTGCTTCATTACTTAAACCTGACTTAACAAACAACTAAACTTACCGACACCCGTCTTTACCGACACATTGACTTACTTAACCGACGATATAACTTACCGACAACCGTCATAACCGACAACTACCTTATCATCACCTGTCTTTACCAACACTTTGCCTTACTTAGATTTGACTTAACCAGCACCATACCTTACCGACCACTTGTCTTAACCGACACTTTAGATCACTGGCACCAGACTTAACCGACACATTAACTTACTTACACTCGCATTTACCGACACCCAAACGTAAAGTACTAATTTCCGATTTAACCAACATTTTATCTTACAGACACCCGACTTAACTAACACTTAAACTTACCGACACCTCACTTAACTGACACGATACTTACTTGTTGCCTTACCCGCAACCGATTTAACTGACAGCTGACTTTAAGAACATTATGTTATGTCTGAATATATTGATTTAATACACTGGTTTCAATGTCGATAATTCTGCTATTACTGACACGCTGTTGTTTCGAAGATTAAATAGCTAATGCTATCTAAAAGTTCTTGCTCACGGTGATTTTTACCTGTCATTGGAAATGTAACAAATTTATTGTTTTATATATATATATTTAATATTTTTATATTTGATGGTGTTATTACACTGAAAATTTTACAGATTGTATGCTAAATGCAAGCTCTCTAACTAACATTGATGTACATGTAAGAAATAAGAAAGCACTAAAATGTGTTCAAAAGTACAATGTGAATCGTATTATTCATGTATAAGATTTGAAGTAGCTACATTTTTGTCTTAACAGTGCTAGACTTTGGACATTAAGATTTGTTTGCTCTGGTAACGTATATATGTTCGTTGTTTTCACACTTCATGAATTGATAAACTTGAATAGCAGCTTTGTTTGTTTTAGTTTATTTTCATATTTGTATAGTGAGAACTCTTTAAATGTTGCTTATTTGAAAGCAATTATTAACTGTACACGTAAGAAATACAGAAAAGGCCATGAATACAAAATAATTAAAAATCAAAAACGTTAAGAATTAAACATGTACAAATCATCGACCAATCCAAAGATGGAAGATTAAGGGCAGATTAAATTTTTGATCGGAATTTCTTTTTCTTTTCATATATTGCTATAAATATGATTTTAACTTACTAGCAAAAAGAGGTGATGAATTCGATTAGATCTGCAACCAGAGTCAAAAACAACTTTATCAACAACAGGTTGATGTTTTGTCCGTCTCATCAATGATGTGTGTAAATGTCCATGTAAATTGCTGCAACTGTACTAGAGGAGAGGAATTAATATAAGCTTATAGCTTGTTTTCCGATCCTCATTGTATCTGTACTGTATTGTAATGTAGTGTGCAAGTGATGAAATAAAATATTGTTTAGACTAACAACAGGAGAAAACAAAAAGGGTATGACTCGATCTGAAATCCATACATCTAGGCCAAATATGGGAAAAGAAAACCAAAGATAGAAATGTAATACGATTACTTGTTCCACAAGGGTAAGCGCCTTCTGCGTCGATGACAATTCCTGTTATATTATCGTTTACCATTGAAGTCACCGCTACCAGTTACTGCGTCACTGAAACGAAATTGATTTAAGTTATTTTGTATTGGTCAATATTTCCATTTTTTTGAAAAAACTATTTGCAATTGATGGCAAGTTTCTTTCGGAAATAGACATTCGATGCCATTGTTTTCTTCAGGCATAGAAAAAATTTGGAGGCAAATCGGTTACATTCGAACGATATGTCATACTTTGAAAACCAGTTAGTTAAAAAGTATGAAAATATTTTTAGATAATCATGTGCAAACATATCATTCAGTATGTGAAATTTTGCGAGAATTGCGACACATTTAGCAAAAGGAAACTCAAGTGAAAATAGGAAGAAATGCATAAAATGTAGAAAAAAGGATTAGGGCAAATCGTGATCACTTTTTGCATGATGATGTTCAATGCATATTTTTATAATTACTTTTTCGGAATCCTGAGATTTGTTTTGAATGTGCGCTTTAGATTTTTGTTGAAATTGAACCGTTCTCGAGCAGGTACATCATAAATATATGCGCGAAAATAGCAGCGACAGACAAACGGACACAGTCCCAAACTAGAACCCCTCGTTTGTTTCGAAAAGTGGGAGTATAAACATCGTGTAGAATCTGTTATTTGTATCCGAGTGAATTGTTTTAAGGATAGGTGTGGATTTTTCAAAGAGTTGTTTCCCTTGTGTAGGCTTACAATAAAAAGATGTTTAATCTTTTGTCACCTCCATGTGACGGTTATTATGATAAGATAAGAGTTATATGTGTTTAAATGCATTGTTATCTATTGTATAGAATACACGTGAATGGATATCTTTATGTTAAAAATTAGTTACATGTGAGATATTGTTAAAATTTATAATAGTATTTAATTAGCTAGCTATCACGATCTGACGATTGAAAAGAATAAGCTGTTTATGTTGTCTTCAAGTATGTTTAATATGTAAACCATATGATGATTTTAAAAACAACTTTATCATAATAATTCGAAATTACAATGTAGAAGCACTGTGATACTATTTGCGAAACACTCAAATATACTGAAAAGGTTAACATTACATGACGCTACTATAGGAAAGAAAGTGGCATTCGAATACTTCTGATCTCGCAAAAACAGGTATATAGCTTCACATTCTTCAACTCACTTGCAGAAATCATCAGAACCTTGGATTTTGTTTTCTGAGAATCATGCCGGTGATTCCTTTGGAAACTCACACCAACGTTGTCACATTGTGCTTTTCGGTATCCTGCCTCCAGATGAACGTACAACGTATGAGTTTGCAGCAATGACGATTTTCTTTTTACGATGGCAAAGCTACTGAATCCGTCATTCAGGGGACAGCAGATAGTCTTTCTTGATGAAAGAATTTATCTTCCGTCCAATTGAAAGTGTTTCAGTTGTTACTTTATTCTTCTCTTCTATTGGTTTCCACTCCCTGCATACTGCGACTCCAATCTTTCGATTGACGCGTTTTAGTCTATGTCATTTACGGATTTCTGTTCCGAAACACCCGTGCAGCGAGCAAAGTTCATGGCCCATGACCTGGTTTGTTATTTCAACATTATCAGGTATTTTAATATAACAACATATCATTTGTCAAAAAAAGAAAAACACGGAAAGGCGTATTTTTAGATATGTTTAATGAATGCATCAAACTTATGAAACAAATACATTTAAGCATTTTTCCAATAAATGCCTCTATATTCTATGTCCTGTTCTACTATTGTAGCTTGACATCAGTGATTTTCCATTACACGATCACAAACCCATCAGTTATTTTGTTTAAATATTCAAATACATTAATAACAAATGAATAAAAACAATTACCCTTTCGGCGCCTCAAACTGGGACTTGTTAAACAATACAACACAAAACATGCCCCAAGTGCTCATATATATATAAAGTCCGGTCAGCAGGTTGATAATGACTAGCCAAGTATACATCGGTGTACCGAATACCACTATTAAACAGATCTTTTCATGACCTTGTAGCTACATGTACGGTTACATGTGTCAGTTGTTGTAATCGCTGTAATGCGCATGTGCAGTTTTAATAAAAATGTGTGCACAGGTATAAGGCATCCTAGTTCGTCGGCTGAGGTCAAATTACCCCTGAGAAAAGGTAACAGCAATATATAATCAACTAAATTAGCAATACGATTCATTCATTATGACTACAAACGAAGATTAATAAATTGTCAAATAACGAAGGATGTGAAAATTATTTTGCATTATAAAACATGTTCCAAGTATATCCGCAGCGTTTACATAACACCCCAAGAAATAAAAACTCGTCTGCTAGCACATACTTCCTAATCTTATTCAAGTGAGTAATTTTACTATATATAGACATTTTGTCTGTCGGCTTGCCCCTGTCATCGCGTTATACTGGTTTCACACATGTATAACTCTTCTGTGAAATGTGGCAGTGCATATTTTTCTGAGAATCGCTATTTCTATTTCATGGAATAGCACATTAGATAAATACATACTCGATGTTCCCTGCTATCCTATGACCCTACAATGACTGAGTAAGTGCAGATTATTTCTGAGAATCGCTGTATTTGTTTTCTGCAGTACCACACTGAGCACTTGAGTACTGTATAAAATGAGATGGTGTGTTATTTGTGATATTTCCAAATTTGTAAGTATTTAATTATATTAATCTTGTTAACTGTGTGAATCATCCGATATTATCATTCTTACAGTTTACAAGGCACGTTGATCGACACATGACTGCACGTATTATAAATATGGATTCGCCAACCACGCATTTATGTGGCCGGGTAGGCCAACTCTTTAATAAAAAAATCTATTTTTAAACAACTAGTTTCAAATAAACAAAAACTTTAAGAAGGAGGTTTTGCTGCTCTAATGAAATACATATATCGACTCTTTATATTCATGTAAGATATAAAACATGCATTTTTTATGTAAGTTTGAAAATTACTAATTCAGCTTTCAAGACTGTTTTTGAATAGTTTTTAACTTCCTGATATAATCATATGCAACAGAAAGTCTATGAAAAAATAGTTCATAGAAAATATTGCCTTCAATTTAACTTTGAGATAAATCGACAAAATGTTGTCTTTTAATAACAAGGTAATACCTGCTCACGCCGATCGTATATAGCATAATGAACGTAAAATTAAGAACAAAGGAGACTCGTCGATGAATCATTTATTTGGATCCTGACTTACAAGATAATCAGCAGGGATGGCTCACTACTTAGAAGTTTTCTGTATAGAATAGAAAGGGTATTTAAATTAACTATATATCCTCGTTAATATATTGAATAAAAATCATTTTTTTGCTACCAACATACTAAAGTCATATTTAACTTTTTCCATGTCAAAAACAGTTGCTAAAAGTGTAAGTGCCGAAAATATGTTTTTCTAATCTTTGTTTTCTTATTGCAGGTAAGCTGTTGACTTCCAATAATTTAGTGCACAACGAATAATCTCAAATTATTACACGAGGTCAAACATGTCGGACGAGAATGATTTGCCAAATTCCACCTGCTCCTCACAGACAGGAAACGGTGTCAAACAAGAGGCTTCTGAAGACGACAAAACGTTATTGGAACAAAAAGAAAATATTCGGTACTTGCTTAACCAAAACCAAAACAAAATTTGCTAAAAAATACATATGAATTTGAAAAAGGGATTAATGAGCCATTTTTATTATTTTCTTATTTTGTTTTCCCATTTATAATATATAGATATATATATAATTTGATAGTATCTCTTTTATTAATATAATTTAATTGAAATGAAAGCAACAAGCTTTTCCAAAAATAGATTTACTCTTGATAATTGTTTCATATTACAATGGACAATACAAGCATGACACTTTTTTAAATATATTTTTGATAATAATCAGAACCATTATTTTGATTTAACAAGTAAGATTCAATGAGTAAATACAATAATAACAAACAACAACTAAATTGATATTGTTTATATGATAGTTGGTCTCTGCATTTGTTTGGGTTTTTTTTTCCTTGTTTTTGTTTTACACTCTTGCACTAATTTTGGAGAATTTTACCAATAAGGAAAAACCTGCGGCAATGAAATTGTATATAAATCAATTCCACCGTCCGGAGGTTAACAGTCTGGTTTGTTATTTTTTCAAGTGACCCAGGGCATGTTGAAGTGGAAGAGAGAATAGAAGAATCGTCCTACCAACCCAGACAAAGGGAACAAACAGAAGACGAATCCTTAGCACTAATATATAAAGGCAATTCTTTCAATGGCATGCGGTTGTGGTTTTTATCAACACATACATGTCAAGAAATCATGCGTGATATATTAAAAAACAAAAATCCTTTTGGAAGAACTGATGAAAACTTGAGAGATCTTTTAAATAACCGAAAAGATCTTTTTGAAAAGAAATCGGAACAATTGTATCAGAAATTTCTTCGAAACGAAATTTCTTATGAAAATGTAGACACGACCTTGATGTATGTGATTGCTAGAAATGTTCTACACGAAGAAATTTTACCTGGGCCAAGCAAATGGGATCCAAATCCATCTAAATCGGATACCAGTCTTCAAGCAAGTGTTGACAGACTCCGACAGTTTCGTAATAGCACAGCGCATATCGCGGAATCAAATATGCCAGATGATGATGCTTTCATGAGACAATGCAGGGATCTTAAAACAGTAGTGGAATCTGTGGAAAAGTGCCTTGGATTACAACCACCACAGTATGGGATCAAAGTGGAGCGTGTTATGTACGCTGAGAAACCAAGCGATGTAGACAAACTGGAAAGAAAAGTTTTAGAAACAGGTATGTATATACAAAATGTACATGTCAATATGTTGTACATGTGTCTGTGTACATAAAGCAACTACAATGCTTATAAAGTTTCTTCTTTTTTGGAGAATTGAGGGAAAAATTAACTAAACTATAAATTATCCACTGACTGCATTTATTACTATTAGCTATTACTCATTAACATAAACGCGTCAGTATCGATACATAGATGATATGGAAGGTTGATCTGCGATGAGTTAATGAATTTTCAGCATTAATTATTTACATATTTTCACTACATGAGACATGCTCTCTTCTTCAACTATGACAAAGTTAAGTTGAGTCAAAATCAACCTTATGGAACATGATTGTTAAGTGACACACATTCATAAAAATGTGTCAATTATTTGTCATGATTTGTCATAAATACGGAAGATGTCGAAGAAGAAGCCCTAAAATTACTATATATATAATAAGTTTTGCTACAATTAAATATAAATGATTATTTGTTCGAGCAATGTATTGAGTGTTATTGTAATAGAAGTGCCCTTTTCAGCAGGTAATCACACAAGTAACGTATACTGTACTTTTCGATGCTTTGACATAACCCAAATTTGGCAGTTTTGGTTAAAACAAATAAGGCGTTTCACCATTACTGTGTGTTATATTTTAGTGTTGTCTGATGCCTATCTTAACATACAAGTGTAGTTGCCCCATCAGTTCATTAGGTAACAGTACGTTACATGTGTAACACTAATAAAAAATACTCGAAGGCAATAAAGTCCATCTACATATTGATGGGTACAGAGTTGTGTAGTTGACATGACCCGATTAACTATATCATATATTTACCCAGGTATTTTTGGCTCAACGTGTATTTGTAGTAAGGTATGAGCTTTATCAGATGCATATATAAACAGCCTTTGTAATTTTCCTCAACTGGCTGCAATGGAGCACGCGTGTAATCGTACCTGTGTGCTATTGATCGATATCGATAACAATGACTTACCTGTATACCCTCGCACGCAACTAATACACAAGATACTACTGGAAAAGAGGATTCCGCCGGGAACACATCTAAATACTACGGGGAACAACATTTAATTGCAATGTCAAAAACATGACTTACGAAGATATTATTCTAATTTTGTGAAATGTTTAGAAACTGTCAGAGTTCTTAAACTGAAGCGAAAATAAATTGAACTGCCATGTGAAATGAATGCATATATAATGATGGTCTCCGGCGGAATATTATACATTATGTACATGTCCATGAATAACATTTTTCCTGCAAAATGTTTAGTGACAAAATATTTAGTCCAGTTTGTCATTTTATTGTTGAATTCAAAACAAACCTTTGTCCAAGTTGTTTTGCTAATCTTATTGGACTGGGTTTTTTTTACGAACAGTGTCTCACATTTATTATTTGATAGTAATATAAGTGTTGAGAATCAATTTAAAATGACAAGGTTTTGAGTTTAATTAATTACTAGGTTGTTAACATAAATCAAATCGCTGGGTTCCATAGGCGTATTATGTTTCCGATAGTTGAAAAACATATCAAACGATTAAAATAATATCTAAGTTAGTCATGCATTCAATTGCAATTCAATTATGTTTCCCGTCTAATTAAGATATGTTCCCTGGCGGAATAATCTTTTCCGGTAGAACACGGTGTAATAAGAAAAGAGGCCAAAGACCTCCAAGCTCTAGGTGCAATATTTATAGATTGCTGTATGTACATGTATCTCTGCTTGGTTATTTAAGTTTTACAGTATTACTCTTCAATGAAGTTTTAAGATGTCATTCGAATACCTAAAAAAAATATTAAAAAATCCCGAATTATTTCATCATTCACCAGTTCTCTAAGTCACCTCCTACTGCCTTTTGTCAAATCATGGAACTGCAGTGTACAGGACAATACAAAATAAATGAAACTGGAGTAGTAATATGAATGGAAATTGTTAAAGCCAGAACCACGGTTTGACCAGTAAACAGTCAATTGACTGCAACATATTTTCTTTCAGTGTAAGCACAATTCCTTGATTTTAATGTAATGCATAAGACTATTTTGATAGCGTACATACGTTGCATGATATGTAATAATATTAAAAATTCACGCGTCCGCTTATCAATGTGTACTCCATCATTTACAAATTAAAATAAAACGTATACATATGATTGCGTTACTCCTAAACCTACCGGAAGAAAGTACTCGTACAGATTGTGTGCTAGTGTTCATCGTTGTTTAACGAAACTAGGACACACACACACACAAGTTGCTGTTCTCAGAAAGCCATTGCAATGGGTAGCGTGAAAATTGTATCGAACAATTTGTAATCGATTTTCCGAATAAACTGCAAATGATTGCACCTTGTGCATTTGTAAGCTGAAGCAGGTACAGGTGAAGTTGTTCATCCGCCATTGCATCATAAAAATGATCATGTGAATAGTCTGTTAAGTACATGTAATTTTGCATTGTAAACCTATGTAATGTCACAGTGATATATGATACGTTGCCCACTACCGGTTCACTGGGGAAGCTATGCGTAGCCCTGTTATCACCCCTGCTATGTGAGTAAGACCCCGTGATGAAATAGTACTTACTGTGAATATTTTTCATGTCGATTGATTTGGAATTTTATTTAAATTGTACGGTTTTAAAAGAGGGTATGAACACATTTTTATAATGTTTTAATAGATTGCATTATTACAAGCATGTGACCGTACAATATATGGGAGTTCCGCTAAGGATATGATGTAACACAAATAAAGGCCCATCTATAACTTATGTGCCGGCAGTTGGCCTATCCAACCACCACTACTAAGGTAGCAGTATAAAGTAGGGTGCGGTGGTCATTGGTAATATTTTTGTACAACAAATATTCCATCCAATATAACATCTATCAAAATAAAAAAAAAGTAGCACTAAAATATAAGTGATGAAATGGACTATGTGGGCTTCCTAAATATTCAAGAAAAACATTTCGTTTGAAAGTACAGCATTGGCCGTTTACAAAACTGTGTATATACAACAAAAGCTAGCTTTAAATGTAGTCTTTTTTGTACTCAGCACACATGTGTTAATTTTTTTTTTAAATCCACCGGCATGACCAATGCTTATACGTGAGTAATTCTGTTACCGAGACGGTGATATCAAATTTAAGACATGTATTCAAAAACAAAATCTGTCTTTGGGGTCAAACTTTGGGTCTAAAAGTATGGGTTTTTTTTTGTTGCATTTTTCGTTTTTTGATGTGGTAACCATGGTTTTCACAGGTCTTAATCTTGGGGTTGGGGAATTTAAAAAAAAATGATTGTTTTCTAAAATATTTGTATTTTAATAAAGTTTATAAATATATATATGTGTGTGTGTGAAGGTGTGTTGTGCAGGATGAATCCACTATCCACGTGTATCTCACACATGCCCTTTACCTTTAACATAAGCCAATTTCTACTGTACACTGCTACCTAACCCCAAGTCTTCTCTCGGGGCAGAAAATCATTTGTAAATTGCATTCGTGACATAAATATTTCACTTCTTGCTTACAGTGTAGCCTTCCTGGGTTGTTATCTTTGTACGTAATCTTACTTCTTAAGTCACATGCATTTTGATGAGATATTCTTATGTTTTCAATTATATGCATGTATATAATACAGAACAAAATTACAACATATTACCGTGTTGCAAAGATACTTCATCTTTCGATATCTAAATCACAATTTGTAATTAATATTTTTTCTTTTGTTCTTTTCATCGTACATCAGTTGAAGCGACTGGAAAGGGCGTTGATCAACAGGTCCTTACAAGCCTAGATGACAGACTTCAAGGTAAATTCTAAATGATGTTAGTGAATTAAGAAGATACATATATGCTTTATGCATGACGAGCTCATCTTCCTGTTATGCAATACTCATATTTCTAAATGTAGCGCAAGTATTACACTACTTTACTGTTGTCGCATATCTAAGAGTGAATGTATGATCAATGTAAATATAACAGGTTATGCCATTGTTTCAAATTTCTTTTCAAATTCTAGCTCTGGCCTTGTATATTTTTTTGTTATTTCTTTGTTTGGCCCTATGCACATGCCGCTAATTCATATATAAAACACAATCACATTCTGTATAGGAGTATGTTATAGTACCGATTAGTTTGTCAACTAAATACATACAAATATACCTTAAATCAATTTTAAGACTCAAAGTGGTTTTTTTACCTAATATGCATTATTATTGATTTATCAAATTGTTCTCAATTTCAGAAATTGCCAGTGAGTTTAAGAAATTCAATGACAACTTGACAGGGCAAGAAGGTAAGCAAAAGTTTAAAAAGGCATGAATTGAATTGAGGGTCTTGCAAAGACCTTTGGGAACGTTTGGTATATTTTTTTTCTCAGATGTGAGTAATCAGATAGTTCATAGGATAATCGCTTGTTTGCTCAAAATTATTTTTTGGTTTAATTCAGATCTTGATCCGTTCATACAAGTTAGTAGTATTTGAGACCTAATAGTCCTTATGAAGCTTTCACATATGCTACAACATTAAAAAAAAATCTGTTCATCATATGTTTTTTTATATCATGATTTATCATACTTTGTACTAAGTATTTTTTACGAGCCACAGGGACAGAAAAGGAAATGTTCTCAGGAAAAACAAATGTCCTTTAGAGGCAATATCAATATTATGAGCCTGAATTAATCTTAGTGTATGCTTTTTCGAGGTAGCGTGGGTCACATATACGATCAGAAGGTAAAGATTACTTATCCAACGAGATTTTCATCGACTATTTAATTTATTGTGTTTTGGGGACATTTTGTCTAAACTAACAGTCTTATGTATTCTTATAAGGTAAAATTGCATCTGCTTCACACATTTTTACCTCACGGTTAAGGGTACGATCACATTAAAATAAAGTACAAAAATGTTTAACCATTGTCAATATTACAAAAACAAAAAATTACTTCTTCAGAAATATTTTATATAAGTCATATGTTACGATGTATTTTACAGATCTGCTGTTGTTTGAAATATGAAAATTTGACAATACAAATATAAAACCTTAAAACAAAATAAAACAAACTGCAGGGTTCGAACTAGGGGCATTTATACTGCTAATATTAAACTCAGCTAAAGTTACTAACCAGATGTTATAAATCCACAATATCAAAATAAGCCATAGTGCCTACGTGCATATCTTATCTCATGCAGTGGTAACCTTTACCTTCGAGCACAAAATGCATGTCGTTGCAATTAAGGTGATTAAATAAAAGAAGTGATTTAGAAATATTTGCCCGTGAAATTAACTGATAATATTTCCCTCAGGCCTAGTTTTCACAATTGGGTTCGGTTTGAAACGTTTATATAATGTTAAACAGTCCATTGAGAACATTTAAATTAACAAATATTTCATACCTATGACTTAAAACATGGTTGTTTGATGTTTTACATTACTAATATCTTCTCCTTAATACTTACAGCTCAAACTAAGGCACTCATTGAAAACCATGAAGTCGAAGAACGTTTCTACGAAGAGACAAAATTATCCAGGAAGGCGATGGAACTTCTAGAGGAGCACCACCACTTACTCATCACAGGTGACAGTGGCAGCGGTAAAACGGCTCTGGCATTTCATCTGATGTTTCAACTATTTAAATTAGGTCATTGTAAAGTACATAATCTGAATTCCATATCTGAATTCTTAAACAATATCGATCCTAATGGTTTTGTTATAACATTAGTTGAAATCTCAGAGACAATTACTAAAAAAGACCAGAAAAGTCTGAAAACAATCATTAGAGAATACATACATGCAAAGCAAAAAACAAGTTTATACATCATTATGACGACGGGGCTAGAAAGTGTTACAAAGATTGCAAATCAGACACCTCACATAGACTTATCAGACCCCGAAGACGATACACTATGCCTTGATTTCAATGAAAAAATGGCCATTATACAAAAACAATTAAAACGTGCATGTGCAAACACCTTCTTACCAGATGACAAAACTTTGGAGAGCATCACAAAAATGACTGAAACCCCTATCGCATTTCCCCAGGCAGCATTCTTGTTTGCAGATAATGAACATTACCGGAAGTATGGTGCCGAGTTTTTTAGGTCCCCTGTCGTATACTACCGATCAGAGATTGAAAGATGCACACAAAGGAATTCCAACACCGTTATACTGTTGGCTCTTCTGTTCGAGGAAAATCCTATTTCCTTTACAACTCAGCACATGAAGAAAATTAAACAAAAGTTTTCTGAAGATGAGGGAGGTAAAAAAATATTAAAGGATAAACAGATGAAACAGCTTCCCGACGCTGCCAAAGACTTAGTAACCGAAGAATTAGTGTCAGAAGCGGAAAGCAAATACGGGTTTAGGAACCCGGCCGTGGAAAAAGCTGTTCTTTCGTTTGCCGTTGAGAAGTTCCTAACACTTACTCTACAAAACCTGAATCAAGAAACTCTCTGCGATACAACCGTATTTAGATGTACAGGACAACATGAGGAGATTGGTCAACTACTGCAAGAAACTGACAAAAGCGTTCTCGCTTGTAGGGTTTTTGAAGATATGTTAAACGACCGCACAGCAGCTCTCTCCAGCAGTGATGCCTGGCTAGACCAATCATTTATATCAAAACTAATGAAAACACTTGAAAAACACAGAAGTCAGAAACATGAACAGAACGATGCATGTATTAACAAGCTGATGGAATGGTCAGTCAAGTACAAATGTCTGCCACTATGTAAAGGAATTGAAAAGTTTCTTCGTGAGTTCAACAATACACGTAGAATTGCTATCATGACACACTTTTTATTGCACGCATGCGAAACTATGAACAATTCGTTTCATCTAGCAAGGCATGAATTCAAATTATCAGACCTACTGCACTTTTTTGCAAACAATGGTGCCGACTGTAGTCACTGTACATGCACTGATGGCAAAAGTGACCATTCATTTCCACTCCGATGGATCCTGAACTCAGGAGATGATGAATCCTTACGAGTCCTGCTTAAAGCAGGAGCAAAAGATCCCCATTCCCATTGGGGATTTTGGAACTTACTAGCCGCAGCAGCAAAAGAAGAAGAGACGATCATGTGCACGTGCTCCTTCGTTAGCATACAATGTTCAAGCTCGTTCTCAAAAGAGCAACAGGGGATCGGCGGGGATCTTGTTGAATTCGCAAAACTTGTTAAGGAGTTTGTAGAGGACTCGAGAGAAAATAAGCAGAAGCTGTTTTTCTGTTGCCTGGATACTATTGGGTTAAATCCAGAGCTTATGCGAGCAATGCATGAACAGGAGTTCCAAATTCTTAGTAAGGATGAAAAAGGAAACAATTGTCTGCATTATGTTCTTTCTTTATCGCCCCCTCCAGCTAAAGTGTATGAAACAGTTTCAGTCCTGGCAAACGTTCCTGACTTACTGACAGATACAAACAATGATTCGAAAACACCTTTAGCAATGGCTGTTCAAATCGAGTGTGACATTAAACGTATTGTCAAACTTTCAGAAAAATGCCCCTACGATATCCTCACTGAAGCCCTTCATCTGTGTATAACTTCAAAAATAAATGACGAAACAGTATCGCAAAGAGCAGCCGAAATGATCAAATGTGGAGCAAATCCTCATGAAGTAGTTTCAAGTGGCCAAACCTGTATGCAAGCGGCAATATCAAGGGGAAAGAGCCGTATCAAAACTCTTGGAATGCTTTCTCATTGCCAGAGCGACTCAGATATTCATGCCACAACATTCATGTTGCATTATTGCATCAAACTAGATTTAAAGGACCCAGAAAAAGAAGAAGCTGTTGCTGTGTTGATAAAGGAGAAAGCTTCAGTAAACCAACAGAATGACGAAGGAGTGACGCCGCTCATGTTAGCGGTACAGGCAACAAGCAATAATCTTGGTCTGGTAAAGTTGCTCCTAAATAACGGTGCAGAAAAAAACATTCCTGATAAAAAAGGAATGTTCCCGTTGCATTACTGTTGCATGGCAGATATGGAGACCCATATTGCGATAGAAATAGTCGATATCCTGCTGACCGATGACAAAATAAAAGAAATGGAAACATCGCCTGCACAATCGCCGTTAATGCTTGCGATAAAGAACAGGAAAGAACCAGATCTTGTAAAGAAGCTAGTGGACGCAAACTTTGACGTTCATGAGACGGATTCTGATGGAAACACAGTATTGCATTTATTAATGCATTCTCATTTTGAAGATAAGACGGTACTTGAGATAGTTCAAACGTGCATTGACAACGGTGCTGCCCCATTTGCACAGAACGACAATAACGAAACTCCTGTAGTGTCTGCATTATCTGCAAACCAAGGGCGTTTCGAGACAATTAGAAATATTCTTGACACTACCAAATTTTGTTATAAATCACTCAAGGATTCGCATGGACGCAGTTTGCTCCATGTGTGTATTGAAGCAGCAATGGCTGATGAAAACACAAGCATCCTGTGTCAATCCATAATCCAATGCGAGGAGTTTGTAACCGAAGATGACTGCCACGAAGAAAGAAATACGGCTATTTCTTTGGCCGTCTCATCTAAAAACACACGAGAGAAAACGTTGTGCACTCTTCTCAAATCCTTTTCCATGGAAGTGACGCATAACCTTTTTGAAAGGATAAAAATCAGAAACAAGCTTACACATGAGTTGCTAACACTGTTTCTCGATTACGGGATTCAACTAGAGGATAGATGCAAAGAAGATATGATGCCTTTTCATATCAAAGATGACTTCGCAACAGCTGTAGACGCAGACATTGTCTTGCCTCTTACGAAGCTTGGATTTGATGTCAACAGAAAGACCAATGCAGGAGATACACTTTTAGTATCTGCATGCAAATCACCATGCAATGCTTCTCTCATAGGGGAATTAGCAACATACAGTAACCACAATCTCTGTACACTAAAAAGAGAAGCATATTTACCTCTGATTGTCAAATCAGACCGGTCAGATGAAGATACAATGGTATGCATAGAGTTGATCATGAGGGAGGCGAAAACCGCAATTGACCAAGTCAACGAAATGCATAGAACTGCATTAATAGAAAGTGTTCGGAAAAGAAAACCAAACACTTTTAAATATCTTATCTGCAATGGTGCAAACCAAAATTTACGGGATCGGTATGGGAAAACTGCCCTTCACTATTGCGTAGAAAGCGAACTGTTTGATGATGAAGTATGCGAGCTGCTTTCAATACTTTTGCCAGAGAGACCAAATGTGAAGATTGAAGATACACAAAACAGGACTGTATTGAACTTAGCCTCATGTCATGCGACAAGAAGTCGAGTTCGTACTTTAACTATGTTATTGAAACATCCATGTGATGTCGAAACGGTCGACGATAGAGGTAGAACACCAGTTCACAATTGCATTGAACATGTAAAAGGAGACACCAAACTCCAAGTCCTAGAACGACTGTGTCGGTTGTCACTTCATGTATTTCACAAAGCGGATCCTCATTGTAAAGATGATAAGGGCAAAACTGCAATAGATCTATGTAGGGAGTCCCACTGCGATTCATTTGCTGCAGAAATCGAGTTTTTAACAGAGAAAAACATGGACAAAATCACCAATGTTATAAGCACAGTCTTGTCATCAACAGACAGTGTTGTAGTGGAGCAAGCGTCTGAAAATGTCACTGAAAACCAGCCTGAATGGCAACCGAACAGCACCATAACAGATGTAATACAAACAGCAAGTGAATTTTTACACCAAAGGTCGTTAAATGACCCCGAAACCCGTATTATTGGCTACACGCAGGGAAAGAAAGAAGGCAATGTTGTGATTCCGTTCGAAGTCCCTGCATCTAAATAGATACGCTTTCAATAGCATTATGCTAAGTTATCTCTCTGTAAACGATTACATGAATTAATAAAAATATGTACTCGTTTTCTGAAAGGAAACGCGAAGGCAGAATCATCAGGCGAATTTCAAACATAGACTGATGGATCAATTCAGTATTTTCTATTGAACAGTTTATGCCTGAATCATTACTTAATATTCTGACAAGTTTCTTAGCAGATACTTGAATTATTAAAAGTCTAGTTTATGCCGTCGACCTTCCCGAAAATGCCGATACCCACATTGTTGACCATGAGTTTTCAATAATATCGGATTCTTTAAAAATTAATCATCACATCAGGGAAATTAAAAAATATTATATAAACATTAGGCAAATCCTTTTGTACACAAGATATGACCCCATCCGTTACAGCATTTTGGGAGAAAATCTACAAATCATAGCTCAGTGACTATTTCGTTCAGGAAACATTTAGGTATTGAGCCGAGCATTCCGGTATGCAGTTGCTTTTATAATGATATTTGTTTAAGCAGTTAAGCAATGTTTGTTTTTGCACTATCTAGACCCGTGTTCTAAGGATAGTACTATATTGACAACATCACAAATGTATCAATGCTTTAATGTTACAATTAATAAATGTAAATTATTGCAAGTGCCTTAAATATTTGAAACTATTTTTCGCTACTTTGTACTTTTTCACATTTACTGTCGTCGTCGAGATAAGCACATAATAATAACAATAATATACAACATTTATATAGCGCCCTATATAATTTGTAAAATTACTCTTACGCTTAACAACATATGGATAATAGTAATGGTTATAATTGTGAAAACAAACAACAAAGGCTTGCAATCACTTTCATACATTTAACAAGCAATGTGCACATAACTGAACAAATAAAAGGGTGGTATTTACATGCCGTCTTTGCAAAGATTCTAAAATGCTGTATACAAATGCAATGACATGTCAAAACTTGCTCAGACATTTGCATGTTTTGAGTATATATTGTCTACGTAAGATTATTATTTAATTGTATATTTCATATGTACATATCACGTCAGCAAATAGTTATTACTCAAATCTGTATAAAGAAATCCCCTAAAAGGAAAACTCAAAAGTGATATCTCAACGGAGATTGCCCATACCTGTAACTGTATAGTTAACTCGATATTTGTTTCTTAATTAGCAAATGGTGGTCTCTTAATGAGGATGATAGATTAGAGGTGTCTCTCAAAGGACAGATTTGATTGAATAGAGTAGATGTTTGGCGAGCAGATTTGATTGATTAGAGTAGGTGTTTGGCGAGCAGATTTGATTGATTAGAGTAGGTGTTTGGCGAGCAGATTTGATTGATTAGAGTAGGTGTTTGGCGAGCAGATTTGATTGATTAGAGTAGGTGTTTGGCGAGCAGATTTGATTGATTAGAGTAGGTGTTTGGCGAGCAGATTTGATTGATTAGAGTAGGTGTTTGGCGAGCAGATTTGATTGATTAGAGTAGGTGTTTGGCGAGCAGATTTGATTGATTAGAGTAGGTGTTTGGCGAGCAGATTTGATTGATTAGAGTAGGTGTTTGGCGAGCAGATTTGATTGATTAGAGTAGGTGTTTGGCGAGCAGATTTGATTGATTAGAGTAGGTGTCTCGAGGAGCAGATGTGATTGATCAGACTAGGTGTCTCATGAGCAGATCGGATTGATTACAGTTGGCGTCTCTGGGGCAGATGTGATTGATCAGGCTAGGTGTCTCATGAGCAGATCGGATTGATTACAGTTGGTGTCTCTGGGGCAGATGTGATTGATCAGACTAGGTGTCTCATGGGCAGATCGGATTGATTACAGTTGGTGTCTCTGGGGCAGATTTGACTGTATTTACAATAGTACCAATCTCATTGTAGGTTTCTTGAATTTTGCGATAATTTAATTATACCTGAGCTTGAAGCACCTTAATCGTCATAATTCAAAATTAATGAAACTTATATATACTATACCATATTATTGTATAAAGTAATGTAGTTTTTTAATGTAAGCATTATTATATGAATGAATTCATCAAGGAACTAAGAATAGCATCATTGTATTGTTTGAGTTATTATCAGCAATATTTCTTTTTCTATTGTACATTACGTCAAGGAAAATATTGTATAGCCACATAACCTAAAGGAACTAATCACCTGCATGATTTGCATAGGAAAGCATTATAGGAGTTTAGGAAATATCTCAAGGACATTTCTACCTGTCACTTCTGTAATACGATTATGGGATATGGAAAATAACCTAAGAAATTATCTTTAGTTAATGAAGGTTCGTGAACCTAGAGTAAACGCATCTATGCTTATAGTACACGTAGTGAATGGATGAGAAATATGCTTATCCTCCCACCCATCATAGAATGTTGATACGGGGTCATGATGATGACCCCCTTCTCTCTGTTCATCAAATCACCTACGCTGCTTATCCAGACAAATCATTTTTAGATTTTTTCAGCTTTCAGTTTCCAGTTATTGCCCTTTTCTTATATTTTAAGTTACCCGAGTCTGTGATTCGGGACGAAATGGGAAAGCATATTATCAGAATGCATTTAAGAAACTGTGACATATAACTGAACCGTCTTGGAAAACTTGGAGTTGTTTTAGTTGTTTTTTACTTTATCACATAATATACTGTGTTATCCAATGAATATACCCATGTCATGGGTCAAAATGGCGGCCTTTTTTATTTCAAGGTTGCATGAAAATTGTCGTTTTACACGAATACATGCTACAAATCCTGTTTATGTGGTAAAAGGATCTTACAATCGTTTTCATTTCATATGAAATTTATGAAACTCGTCACGAATTTTTCAGTTTAGCTTGCCAGAGGCCGTAAATTGAAAAATTCTTACGGACTCGCTTCATAAATCTCATATGAAATGAAAACTCATGTCATATCTTTATGTATGTAGATTACAAAAACGGTGATTTGTACTCTTTGCTGGACAAGAGAAGCTTTCAT
Source organism: Mizuhopecten yessoensis (assembly GCF_002113885.1). Taxonomy (NCBI): domain Eukaryota; kingdom Metazoa; phylum Mollusca; class Bivalvia; order Pectinida; family Pectinidae; genus Mizuhopecten; species Mizuhopecten yessoensis. The sequence continues at coordinate 60,092 of NW_018406620.1, read as the reverse complement.
AGCTACAATTCTTTTTGCAAATAATGTATGTGTGCTACAAAAATAATTCATATATATTTTTATATGTATCAATATTTTATATATTTATATAAGTAACGGTCTCCATCATTGTCATTTTACCCATGTTTGTGTTTTTTAAAGACTAACTCTGCAGCAAAAGTTACACTCTTGCACACAGTAGCAATCATCGACTATTTAAAATCGACAGTTACCTAAATGATTACCTATTTAATCAATCAGACAGTCGAATGGTATGTACATGAAACGTAACTGATAACATAGTTTGAAGTATTTTCAACTCCGTCCTTAATTTTTGACATTTGTTCTCCCTCGATTTTCGGATATGACGAATTTTCGAAAAATCAACGACCAATGCAGGTTTTTGTGTTATTGTGTTTGAATATGTGTTTGCGAGGAATCTCAATTTGAAATCGTCTCTTCTCAAGAAAAGACGCCAAATTAGTTATCTTGCAAAGTTTTTTCACACTTGTGTCACACAATAATGACATAATATTGCGATTTATTTGCAAATTCATTTGTTTGGTTATATTTTGAAAATTTCAAAATCAATTTTACCTGTGCTTCGACCGGATTGATAATAAATGAGTTTGACTACTTTAATGAAATAAAGAGCATAACTATACAGTTTGGGTCGAATTTAAAAGGTGATTTCCTGTTGATTCTTTACAATTATTCACTTTTTAATAGTTTTTGCAATATTTTATGGCAATTTGTAAAGTATCAAAGATATTCTGAACTTCCGTCTTACAACACAAATGACAAAAACATTGCGTCAAAACAGTTATAAACAATATTGGACATAGACTCGGCACTTGGTTAATATATGTGATGGGCCTTAAGCGTATGACAATACAGTGACATTGTTTCGCACATCCTAAATTTGATATCTCGAACCAAAAATGTCAGCAGGACTTATCTTTTAAATTGGTATAATTTTGTGACTGCATTGATGTCTGTTGATTTAAAAGTATGTACACGAATATTCATTGGTTAAGTCATCATTTAGATAAATAGCTTATGATTTTTAAAAAATAACTTCTTTAAATAAATTTACTTGTACAATATATGAAATTGGCAATAAATATACATGCAAAAAAAGAGAGTAGTTGTATGCTTTATTCAGTTGTGAATATAAACATGTATTTTCAACAAGGTATTTATATATAAATATTGAGATTGAGTCAATATCAGCACCCTGAGCGATATTTTGGACTCAGGCTGATACGAAGTAAAGATAATCGTATGATACGCTTTGTGTAAAGACGACCGTATTGTCTGCTATATGTAAATTTAATCGTAGATTATTTCTCGACGTGCCAAAGCAAATATTTGTCATAGCTTTTGTGATTTATTTGAAACAACATTATAATTTTTATCATTAGAAAGCATCGTCTATATATGTATCAAAAATGTTTATACAGTTTGATACGGCGTCTTTTGGTGTCGGTTGATATGTTTACATTATATGATTCTATGATATGCTATATTAAACTTAATGATGGAAATACAGATCCTTGAGATATATGATGGTATGAAACCCGGATGATATTAAACGATCACTTTTGTAACCCTACTTACCAGTGTATCTCGAATACACCAGTGGTTGTTGCAAACGTCAACCACTATTGTACATTTTCGAATGATTACAAAAATGGTTGCACATGCACCCTAAGTGTAACCGGGTTACACTAGTGTATTTGATTAAAGTAACGATTTTACGGTGCTTTCCAACATATTCGATAATGAACACTATCATGGAGAATATCTCAATGCAGATAGGTTTTTAATCATTATTAATGTTAAGTGTATTTCTGTGCTTGTATTTATGTTCAAAACAACGAATAAAACTATTAGTCTAGTTTCTTGTATGCTACTTTAGATTCAATGTTTATTAAGTGATTTACTGTTTTACTCATATAATTTGGGGGTTTCTTCTTTTTTTGGCAGGGGGGAGGGGGAAATCTAATTTGTTTGTAACATTGTTCATCAGGTGACTCAAGTCAATCGGATACTTTTCGATAAATTTTGTGAAAGTTTTAATCTGACATCACGGAATGATTGGTCCCGATTACTCTAATAGTACGAAAGAAATATCCAAATCGTTTAAAAAGTAAAAAAAAAAAAAAAAAAAAAAAAAAAAAAAAAAAAAAAAAAAAAAAAAAAAAAAAAAAAAAAAAAAAAAAAAAAAAAAAAAAAAAAAAAAAAAAAAAAAAAAAAAAAAAAAAAAAAAAAAAAAAAAAAAAAAAAAAAAAAAAAAAAAAAAAAAAAAAAAAAAAAAAAAAAAAAAAAAAAAAAAAAAAAAAAAAAAAAAAAAAAAAAAAAAAAAAAAAAAAAAAAAAAAAAAAAAAAAAAAAAAAAAAAAAAAAAAAAAAAAAAAAAAAAAAAAACATTGAATGGTTTTTGGCGTTAATACTTTCATAACGATATGTTGAGGAGCTTTAATTTGAGAATGTACTAAAGACGTGTGAATGTTGGCTGGTTGGGTGGCACATTGGATAGCGCACTTACGCACTTGCCTTTCACCAAGGCGGACGGGGTTCGATTCCCCGATCGGGCCGGAAAAGTTATAGGTCACATGCACGACAACGTGGGTTTTTCTCCGGCTATTCCAGCTTCCTCCCACATTACGAGCCCCCGCGCGCTAACTTCCGGGCTAACAAGAGCGATTAAGATAATTGAACAATCTCGTTTCATAATTTTTATAAAATAGCTTAAGTTTATATTAAATGTAAATGGTATGTTTTGTTATACCATAGGATGTAAGACGTAACGTAAATGATTATATTTTGTTTGTAATAGCATATATGATGTAAATAAGATATTTTTGTTGTTATGCAATTGATCTATATATGTATTTCGTGTGAATCATTTTGTTTTCATAAATGCGACATGAGTTTTGTAAGAACCAGACAAAGACTGCTTCTATTACAACAAAAGCCTCATATAAAGGTGCTTTTACACATAATATTACACTCAAAGTGTTAATAAAAAGCATCTTAACATTATAAAGTATTTGGCATTTTTACAAACATTTTTTGTAGAAAGATTGGGGCAATGCAAAAACAATCGTAGATTATTTCTAGATGTGCCAATATCAAAGCTAACAATTGTTTTTGCGATATATTATTATGCGTTATTTTAATTGACGGTTTGTAATTTTGTATCATGATATGTAATTAGATATTATTCTACGATATGCTATGAGATATTTAATTATTGTAATGCATATAAGTGTTATTTACTACGGTAAAAAAAATCAAGTGCTTACAGTACTTACAGTACAAACCTATTACAAAATGCACGTCATAAACGGTAACGACGGTTTTAATCTAGTCGCATACAAGTATGTATTTGTCTTGTGTTACCATTTCAATCATTAGACACACATTAATCGAAAACTTTTCTGTTAAACTCCAAATTACAAATTACGGCATGACTGGTCGGTTTACTCTTATAGAACGAAGGAAATGTCCCAATATTTTCCTAATGGAAAAACAAACAAATGTCGTATTTTTCGTGTTAAACTTTCAAATCAACATTTTCAGTTGGTAGATTTATTTAGAGGCTGTACAAATGGAAATGAGAAAATTATACAGTATTTTGCTATGTGCTATAATAAGTATGGTCATGTATTATCAGCTAATTTGTTGATAATGAAATAAATGATATTAAAAAGGTATTTGAATTATTGCATATTTTTCATCTATTCCTCAAGAAAAATTTAATGAAAGGGATATTTTCATGAAATTCTTAAAAATAATTTTGTTTTGATAAACGCGTCATGCATTTTCTATGACTAATTGGAACTAAAAGTATGAACGTACACCACACACAGGTAAAACTAGACTAAGACGGCTTCCACGACACTTTAGATGTTCATTAAATAACCCTCTAACACAATTTATATTGCATTTTAATGTGTTTTACTTTGGTGTATATGAGCAAGTCAGAATTCTGCACTTCTGTAAATATTCTATTACAACAAATGTTAAGAAAATTAACTTGGTTAACGCATATAATATTAATTAATTTTATTCAACATATATTCCATACAAATTCAACTGATATACAGTGAAGTACCATATTCTTACACGCTACATCACTTCCTATTGTATTCTATGTGAATTTTATTTTGGAAATTTTATTTACCTCGCTTTGTTTTTAATAAAAATAAAAAAGTAACTTAGTGCTTGTCCTGATAATATCAATATATTTATCCGTTTCGTGCAACACCGGGCTTGTGACCGAAGGGTTGTGGGTTCGAGTCACCCCCGGCACTGTGTTGTATCTTTGAACAAGATACTTTACTCCGCTTATTTCATTCTACTCGTCTGTTATTGATTACGTGGTTGGGTAGTGCTAGAGTTGTTGAATGCTAGTTGTGAGCGCCGAAATGGCAGCATCGGCTGCATGCTCCCCATTGAGTTGAAAAAGATATATTGACTGGTTGCAGAGGCCCTATAACCACGGATAATAATTTGTGAACCGCTTTGAGACGACCTACGAACTACGTTATGATAAAGCAGTATATAAGAACCTCGAATTATTATCATTAAAGAACTCTTACCATGATCGGTAATTTGGCGAAAACAAATTTTACATCAAAATTTGAGTTTTGTCGTTTGGAATGACGTCGAAGTATAACTGTTAAGCAAGGTTGAAACTGATATTTCAATAACAAAGACATGAATGTCTATATAAACATTACCAGAAGACCGCTGGATAATCTACTAAAAGGATGTTGAGTTTTATCAAAATTGGATGTAAAACGAATTCACGCTTTTTTTTTTCTTTTTTTTTTTTAATGAAAACAAATAACAGAAAATAGAATGGGAGAATGACGTTACGTGAAAAATTATGTCAAGTCCCTGTATATCTATATCATTATGAAAGAAAGTTTAAAGAATTTTTCAACAGTTGTGATTCTTACTTTAGCATTTTCTCCAATGCCCACTAAATGTCAAATTTGCGAAAACAAACCTCGTAATTTGACCCTTTAGCGAATCCGCAAAAGTTAGAAACCACGAAAAATACTTTGACATGATACATTTTAAGAATGTATTGTCCTCCTGATCAAAAAGGCTGGTTAGGCCTGTTGACAATTTACAATGTCGATTGAAATGAAACCCCACAATTTTTTTCTGGAACAAATCAGCAAAGAATTCACCCACTAAAATATAATGTATCACATTCATGTCCATTTTCTATGAACACCCAGTTATAGTTTCACAATCCTTATGTTATGGATCCACGTACAACTGTTAGAAACTGTATTCCCGAATTGGAGGGTTTGTTTTACTGGCATTACAATAAAGTCCTGACCAGCGATAATACCCTGACTTAGTCCGACTATAGTTACAGTCAGTGTATATCTGAAATGAAACTAAAGGGAGGTAAATGTATGTATACAAAATCAACAATGGATTTGTCAAATAAGTTTGTCTACAGTGGGACAGGGATCCTTAAATCTATAATCATACATGTGGTTAATTCTTTTATTGGGTTAAGAGACATTTCCATATAAAATATTTCCAGGAATATATCGCTTGATTTTCTGTCCAAATCGGTAAATTTTGTTAAAATTTTCTGGGAATAATCTAAATTTTGTGTATTATAGATGGGAATCCCGAAAACAAAAACTACAAAAAAATACACACAAACCGTCATAATTGTAAATAGAGAAAGCGACGTCCCCCTGTCAGAAATGGACATACATAGGAAATAAGTCTAACCCACAGACGTTAATACCAAGGTGAAAGCAATTCTTGCAATAATAATCGCTATATAGAGACTGCTCGAATCCTACTTATACATCATATGCATATCATAAAAAAATTGCAGTGTCTGTTTCTTATTTCGATTAAACAACAACAACAAAATAGACTAACGGTACCATAGCTTCAATAGACAAATTCAAAGACACATACTTCAACAAATAACAGAAAGAAAAGTAAATAGTTCTAGAGAAGTCAGATCTTATTCATCACCCGTTAATACAATGGAATTAATCATACACATAGAAAGAAATGTATTCTAATACACGGAAGCGATTCGCGTTATTATAGAAAAATAAGTATTACAACGTCAACGCACAAATGCACAATCATATATGATACCCAAAGAGCAGAAACCGTGAATCCTTATCAAATACGAGATAAATAAATATCTTTATTTAACGTCGTGTACCATTATCACCAACAAACATAAGCTCTGCAGAGCTTTTATAACGTCGCTGCGAAATGAACAAATAAAGTTTCCGTGTTGGAGGAAAACCCAGGGGAGGAAACCACCGTGCCATCGGAGGGATAACAACTAACCCTATCACACATCACTCTCTTATACGGCCACCGCTTGGGATCGAACCTAAATTATTGGGAGAGTGAGTGGTCTGCAGTTCATGCTTGATTGCACAGAGTACAACTGACTGTGCGCGATAGCGATCACGGCTGTCGAGCAGTCTCTATATAGCGATCACGGCTGTCGAGCAGTCTCTATATAGCGATCACGGCTGTCGAGGCCCCCAAGATACAATTGTATATGTGGTTCGCAGACAAGGATGATATCAAACGTTTAGCTTGTCTTCCTTCCGTTATATGTCCATAACTCCTAGGTTGTAATGTGCAAACAGTCAAAATGTACATTTAACACACGTGGCTTGTTCGGGATAGAATATTTATCCCACTGCATGATCGTTTGAGGTGACTTTTGCAAAACCCGATGCAGGACAGAAGTTTTCTTATGTCGCCACTTATTAGGAGACATTTGAGAAACGTATATTAATTTATTGCACCGATTTTATCACTAAGGACCTCTATTATTCTAAAAGCTTATCAATGACTTCTCCCTGGTTCGTTATCAGACTAATATGATAATGTAATAAAAACAATATGATTTATTTTACTACAATGTTAAACAAGCTATATCAGTCCTGTGACCTCGCGGGGTGTCAAGCTACTGTGACACCTTTTTAGTGAACAAATCGTGTTTTGACACCATCCTTAAAGTTATATTACCTAATGCAATGATGTACAACCATGGAGAAACCAAGCTTTCTTCACACATAATATAATGGTTGATGTTTTGTTTAATAATCCCTGCCCCAAAGCACACTGGATTTTTGTATGTAAATATATACGTGTAAATGTCCTTTCGACGACGGCCATTGCGTATGTATACTTACAATTCGAGTTTCAAAAAATCTACTATTGCACTTTCTCTTGGTACATCTCTACAATGGCCTCTTTCAATGCATATGTCATTTCAGCAATAAAATGCATTCTGGCCCGTGTTATGGTCATATAACACGGATCAGGATTGCAGAAAAAATGAATATGATTATTTGGCTGCAATCCTGTTCCGCGTTACAGGACCATGGAACAGAATGCTGTTTTATGTTTATATTATATTCGGATTTTTTTTATTATTATTTATCTTAGTTCACAACGCACTTTTAAATTCGAAGTGAAAAAACAGCTCGTGGAAATAAACACAAAAAGGTCGTTACTAGTTCCAAAATTTAATCAATCAATATATTGAATTCACATTTTATAATAGTCGTACATAAAGCGGTGAATATTTATGAATCATGGTGTTGTTGTTTTTTTGTTGTTTTTTATTTTTGCTTATCTGCTTGCTAGTGCGGTGGTGAATAGAGATCCTGTAGTGAGTCGGACCCGTTGAGACATCACTACGCCTGTTTAATGGTCTCATAACACGGAACTGGCCTGTAGGTGAACTCTTTCGACATAATAATGATAACTTTTCCTTAAGAAGAAGCACATACTTCCCGGTACTTGAAATACAAAAACGACTGTACTGTGTGATACTACAGTGTATTGGTACATAATGGACACGTGCCCGTTGTTGTTTGGTAAAGTTACCGAGCCGCAATCTGTCGGGAAAACTGAGGCTAAAATTGCAGTCATAAAATTCCATAAATACTATACACATATTGGTTTGAACATATTTAAAACTTCAATGACTTATATTGTATCCAAAACGAACGTGTGCAACCTTTTCCCGACTACTTCCTATCTCACCAGAAGTAGGGTTAAGGCCATGTTTACGTCATTATTATGCATTTGCGAATTCACGAGATGTCACGACAGCAGAATCCAACGAATATCGACTTTATCTTCGACTGGGTCAGAGGTAACGTTTACACAACACACGTGCTGAGTGCTACTCTTAGCCGATTCTGCTCTCACCTCCAAAGGAAATGCTCTTCTTTGTTGCCGACAAACCCTTTTTCCTCACTCAACGCACTCTAGTCGTCTCTTATTGTGCATCAAATCGGCTTTCAATGAAAGAATGGGAATAATTTTAAATTTGCCATTTCATGGACAAGCATGCTACTTGCCAAATGTCATCATCATGAGCCTTCTGATTATTCAGACATCCAATCAGCATTTTCTATTCAATTTTAAAAGATGAATATTTTCAGCACATAAGAAACTTAATTAATCATACTTACATAAGTATATTGATTGATTAATGTATTACACCGTAAACAAAATGGAAATTCTGAACCATCAATCATCCTATTTCTGGTAGTTAGGAAGGTATTCTAATGGTTAGCAGTACTACATTTGACATGTGTGCGTGTTTATGTGAATACTAACTTTCGTTATTTCTTATCTATGGCAGATGGTAATGGTCACAGGGAAAGCACACTTACACTTGTATAGCCCTGAAGTGTAGTCCTACTTCGTTCTTTTGTTTCTTACACGTGTAATTGAAAATGAGACCAAAATTACTTGTCTTTATCGGTACCACTTTATGTTTGATTATTGTAATAGCATGGACATTAGGACATCACTTTACCTATTACGGTATGTATTTTTTCTGCAAATTATGTTGACCATTGTAAACGTAAGCTCAGGGCCATGCGTTTGTTAGGAATTATATTAATGCATGCAAAATAGTTATTTCTGTTAATAGTGACATGTTTCAGTGTTTTATTTAAAGAGGAGTATAAAACATTACCTCATAATATTGACATAGATAAGTGTTAAGCTGCTTTATGTCTTAGGCCGGGTGATGGTCTACCATGCGTGATAGGTTCATTTCTGATGTAGGGAATGAAATAATAGCATGTCCTCCGGAGTACTTCTGCGTTTGCAAGATGAAGGTGTCTTATGCTGAACGCCCATATGAGAGTAATAAATACCACACATTTGCTCACGGTAACTGCAAGTTCGGGAACTAACTTTGTTCTAAATTCTGAATAAGTAGTACATAAAACAGATGTTTTGATATTAAAACTTTCAAAACTATATCGGATGTCGGTTTGGAAATATGACGCAATGTTAATTTTACAAGTGATGTCATTAATTTGTGATTTTGGTTATCAAAATAATATCTAGCGTCAAAACAGTGTTCATCTTTCATCGCCTGACAAAAATGAATTAAAACAAACTTTATATAAGCTCTTGAAACTGCTAAAGTTTATCGTATATACATGTACCATACGTTTCCTGCTCTTTCAAAACATGTTACTAGTTTGCAAACAATTTTCGAGTTTTACCAAATTTCCGTGTGAGAGGTGGACGACAAGGGTCAATCATTATAAAAGTATTGAGGATATGAAAATCCTCCCCTAGTGTGTACAATTCGGGCGTCAAAATGTCGGTAAATTATTGGTTCTGACCAAGATTCTATACCCTCTGATAGCTGTTTCACATCCATATACCTACTCGTGCTAGGCTATATTGTCACAGGTTGATTAGAGATGTAGGTAGTGAAACAGTTTCACTTTGCCTCAAAAAAGGAAAACACAAATGATTTAGCGTGAACAATAGAAATGACGTTACTATATCACTAAAGAGATCTGAGATGACATTATGCAAATTCGCATTTTTTGTTTTAATTAAGAACCGTTAAGTTTACAGTTAATTTGTACATTAGCCAATATGTATCTACAATTTTCTACACGACGACATAGGATTTATATTTTCTATTAGTTTCGCACCATCGTTAAGTCTCTATCATTATCCCAACAAAGTAATGTGTAATCAAATATATTGACACTTCCGGCAACTCATAATCGGTAACATTTAACTGGTACAGTATAGGTACTGATAAGATAAGAATAAGACGTCTCTCGTACGTTTTTGGACTTGCACTCATTCATATACTTTAGATGTGTTTGTAAATTACATGTAAGCAGGAGAAAGGATGATAAATAAACGTCATAGTATAATGACTTGTAAATATCTGGCAATCTGATTGGCTGTGAACTGCTCTTGACGCATGGTGGTTGATTATTATACATGAGTCAGCGTTAGAAGCACTTACTAGAAAATAACACAAGCTACGATTTCTTTCCTTCTTGTTCCTTTATTTATTTTGTTTATTCAATTATTCTCTCGTGTTGTTTTTCAAAAGATTTCGGCTACATTTTGTTCCAGATAGATTTTTTTCATATTTCATCTTGGGAGTCGAATAACATGTTATACACAGGTCCTGTGAACCATGCACTGACTTTTTTTAAAGCCATGCAATGGTTTTTTTTAAGAATTTGTTTTCTATATCTCAGAATTATCAAAAAAACACATTAATTATACATAGAATGTATTAAATAAAAATAAAAGAAATACATTATCATAAAAAAATGCCAAGAGAATGCCATTTTTTTCTTATAAAAAAATCCTGGCATTGCGTCGACCTGTGTGCCGATGGAAAACGACAAAAAGAGGAAAAACATCAAATGTGCATTTAGTCATATCAGATAAAATTCCTATTTACCAAGGCTACAATAGGGTTAAGTCATGTGATAAAAGCAAAACCACACACACTTTGCCTATTTATTCAACCATCTGTGATGCATGCTACATTGTACCTTTGTGATATTTTATTTTTTCTATCATTTATGATTATCATATATAGTCGTAAGAATAGCTCTTCTGAGCTAAAGTTGCATTGTTACAAACACGACTCTAAATAAAAATTCTTGTATCTTGTATCTTGGTTGTATATTATCCAAAATATTGCCGAAAAGGTGATCGGTAGGGGCTATTTTGGTAGCAGTCAAGTACAACTCAAACTCACAAAAAGACTTATTATTTTGCAAGAAAAAAATCCATGGTGACAAATTCGTTACCCCTGGGTTAGGAGGGGTCTACGAGCTCATAGACCCCATCTGGTCTTTGGCACAGGGTCTTTAAAGACCGGATGGGTCTATGAGCCCGTAGACCCCTCCTAACCCAGAGATAACTAATATTAGTCGGTGTTTAAGGAAAATTCTTGATTCATAGAAGAGACATGCATATAAATGTACTGGTATATGTATAATACCGCAAAAATATCTCACAATTTTTGTATAACTGTGCGTAATGTTAAATGTTGTTGTTACTGGAACCACTATCTTTATAAATCATGCTGGTTTTTCCTTATCTGCAGAGTTATTGTAACGTTATGACTGCACATTTTATGTTACAGCATTTGATCTTTTTCATAGTAAAGAGACACCGCTCTTAGAACAAACGGTAAGTAAATTGCATAAGATCTGAAGAAAAGCGACTGACACAATTCATATGGGATACTAAATCAACATCACAACTAATCAAGTTCCGTTTGTTACACCTTATTTGATTGGCTGTCACGGTTCTGAGAATTGTTATGTGTTAAAAGATTTTTTATTGGACAAAACATACTGCTTGCTTTATTTGTTATTTGTTCATAAAAAGAATATCATTGATAGTACCTTTTTTTCCTTTTTCACATTTTTTTCACATTTTTTTCTTCAATTGTGTAATTATTGGAACTTTAATATTGCTTCCTTCATTTCCAATGTTAAGGGTTTTCTCTTATGTGTACTTCGCATCATGAAAGACTTTTAAATACAGAAACTCACATGACACTGATACTAATAGATCCTAGAATTTGTGACACAGGTAAAACCAGACAGATTTCATCATGAGCTAAGTTATCGAAACATACAATATACCTGTGTATTTGTATGGTGGCTTTATTTTCGGAATATTTCTTATCTTTGATAACACAATATCCTTAAATCTGGTTTTTTCTTTACAAAAACATCAAATTTCCATACCTTCATAAAGAATCGGTAATTTTTCTGTGCTTGTATATAAATGGTATATTCATGTATTTATATCCTGTCAAATAACTCATTACTTTGAAGTATAAAATTTACAATTATATATATTATGTATTACAGCATTCCGGAAAATGTTCACTGCAGTAAGCTTTCGCTTTTTTCACCCTTCGTACTGAGGGAACATTGATCATGACAGTAAATATGAAAACACAATATACTTTACAAAACAATTACATGTGAAGGGCAAAATTATCAGTGGGTCAATGTGGATTGTTCTACTAAAACGCAGAAGTTTGATTAAGTATGATACTGCATGTTCCTGATATACAGTACTATTCTTCTATGATTTGTGTTGTAGCAATAACATTTACTTTTCTTACTTGTTCGTTATTTACAATTTTGATGAATTAAGTCATTATCTAATATTCCTTTACACAGCTGGATATTGATTTAATTTACTCGATGTCGTCTTCCTTCCAAAATTTATATTCATTGTTTTCTCAGATAAAATTTAAACAAATCACCACAGCATCGCATCTCACTACATCAACGGTGCAAAGACCTCAACCTGTTCAATTGGATTCTTTACGTAAACAGAGACGCGACCATCTACTGAAGGCGTGTGAGGCCGATGACGTCAGATACCACGGAACGTACCAGGTATTAAGGATTCCTCTCCCATTATAGGCAAAGCTCTGGAAAATTCCACTGTAGTTTTTCGTACACACAGTACAACCACTGTTTAATTTTGTTTAAGCTATAGCTAAAAAAAAGGCGACGTTGCTCAGGTACTTTCGTTGACCAGGTAGCTCAAGAGGTTTGAAACACAGGGTTATCATTATAGAGGTCAAGTTTAATCCTGGTCTAGTTCCGGTGCAATTTTAGACTAACATTACTAAAAATGGCATGTTTACATTAATATCACCGGTTTTTTTTATCTTTTTTATTTTAACATCCTGCAAAGTATTGCTTTTTTCATACATGAGTTATCAAAGAAGTACGTATGCTCAAAACAGGTTTCAAATGCAACATTACAATGTTTTGCAGTAGGACGGGTACATGTATCTTTGATATTAATCAAATGATGTAAAGGTAAAAGTTTTTACATTATAAAAATGTCGTGTTATGACCTTTCAAACTTTCCTCAGTGTATGTAAAAAGTGTTCGCTTGCTTTTGGAGTTTTGCTATTATATCAAATTTGAATAGTTCAAATGTATTTGACGGGTGTATATGTTCTTGTGAAATTTCACAAATTTGTGAATATCAAACGGTATAATATATTCAGATATCCTCTAAGCTATTAACTCCAGATGATAAGACTCATGTTTTAGGTAAACATCAACAGAATACATGTGTGAGGATTTAGATATTTTTTGTTTAGACTGATGTTTGCATGACTCCAATATAGACATGACCTTGTACAGAACATTAAGTATTATTTGTATTATTATCATCCGACCAGGTACCGTACACCGTACAGGAGCGTATGCAGGTTTCGAAGAAACATCGCCTACTCTACTGTGGACTGGAGAAAGCCGCGTCCTCTTTCATGAAGAGGATCTTCATGGTAAGTACCAGTCCGGGTATCATAGGTGATTTTGGTCGAGTTTTTGTCTTTTTATTTGCTACATTCCTCGCTCTTTTTTTCTAAGTCCTCGACCCCGAAGACAAAACTACCCACAGCCCAGGTTTGGGTAACCCCTTGCCAAACAATCACCCAGTACTTGACACAAGAATTGGTCATATGCACTACTGTTACAGGAGAGGAAAAATGATTCGAATGTTGTATATATCCTATTATTCGACGTAATATGTTTATTGACTCAACCGATCAGCAAATTAATGTAACAAATGATGAAGGCCAAAAACAAGACCAAATAAATATATCTTCATTGTGATTGTACTTACACGAAGTAGATCATCTGTCACAGTTTCGTAGCTTTGATTGACAGACCTGAGTTAGGTAGTTCCCTTTGTTCTTTTTATCATAAATAATTTGTTTGCAATTTTATTACAGATACTGAACGGAGCAGAGAAAAAGTCACCGTATGATATGCCGACAGGCTTAGCTGGTTTCGGGGTCCCCAACTTGTCAGATTTTAAGCCAGCGACAGTCCCAGATATGCTGCAAAATTCCACCATTGTTATCATTAGCCGAGATCCTTATACCCGGCTTCTCTCGGCATACATTGACAAGATCTTCTCTCCAAATGCAATATTCGCTGATAAAATTGGCAAATTTGCTCTACCGTTAACTAGAAAAGAGCCCTCTGAACAGAGCCTACGATGTGGCTTCGATCTTACGTTCAAAGAATTCATCAAATATTTTATACAATCAGAAAGCAGTGGCCTTCACCGAGACAATCATTTTGCCCCCGCCTATCAAATGTGTTTACCCTGTACGTATGATTACAATTACATAGCAAGAACGGATACATTACTGAACGACACCGTGTATCTCCTCAGTCAGCTAGGCGAGAAACAACTTGCGGAGAATCTACAGGTGAATTTTACAAGCAGGAATCGTCAGGATAAAATCAAAGGCCAGCCGAATTTACTATTTATGTTCAGAGATAAATACAAAGGCTGTTTGTCCTTCTTTGATGCACAAAGAAAAATTTGGAAAAAAATGCAAGCAACAGGTGTTATTGATAAAAAGTCGAAATATCCTATCTCGCGAGAAGAAAGTGAAAACATTACACGGACTTCGTTTGAAAGACTTTTATTGGCGGCAGTCGGTGATGCTTATGACGTCACAGTTGGTAAGCAACAACGAAAAGAGGCGGCCATTGAGGCGTATTCTACAGTCGACAAAGAGGATCTGGAGAAACTTAACAAAATATTTGCCCCAGACTGCAAGATTTTCAACTTCAATTGTAGACCGTCGAAGTTTTTCGAAACAGATCCAAAGATCAAACCGTGGTATTTTGATCTTGAGACTGCCTGATTTTTATTGATTTATTTTTCTTTTTTAAATTTCATACTGTGAAAATGGCAATCAAATAGATAACATATGTTTTATTTACGGCATTTAGAGAAACTGTACAAAACTCAAAAAACTAATATCAAACTACGCTATAAATATTACATAACGAATGATGCTTACAAATTGTAAGATGAAATAATTTGTATAAGCTTATATCTTCTTATTGAAATACCTTTCCTGATTATTTGACACGTTTCAAAGCTTTTCGTTGCCTTATATGAATTGATCAATTGAATTATCGAACGAAAAAACTTATAACTCAGCACTGTAGTTAACTACCTGTTTGTATTTATGCTTTGCTACATTGTATCTTTACATCTAATCAAAATTGAATATATTGCAATAGTTTTATCGATTTGGAGTTCGAATAAGTTTTTTTAAACACTTCGGTATTCTTTTGCTTTTTTCTTATATTATTAATCGAAAATATCCTTACCAAAGGCTAAAAATAGAAATGTAATCACGCAATATCGGTGCCAAATATGGTACTAAAACGTTAACTTTCCCCCGCATCTTCTAAATCCAGAAGTTCCATTCTCGAATTACAAATTTGCTTGTACATCATTTGGTTATGTAAAGGCAAACTTGAAGGTCATGTATATGAACGTTCCACCTTGCAGTAAATACGAGGTTAGAAGTTTGTTTTTTGTCACAGATTTCCTCAAACCTTTTATCTGTTTGATGCAAGCAACACATGAATCATGCGATAGCATAACGGCAAAATTGACCGCCTTTGATATTGGTGTAGCTCCTCTGTAGTCTTTTAGTGACACGTATCAGCCTAGCGATTGGTCATTTTTTATGTTTGCAGCCAATGGAATGGCTTACCGTGAACCTTCGAATTCGCCATGACATCGCTTAAGGGTGCAGAGAAGATAAGCATATCGAACGCGGATTTCGAATATGTTTCATCCGGAGAAATTTTATTTGTTTTCTGGTTTTCACTTTGATCCGTGACGTTTTCCCCTGTTGTATTTATCTCAATTGTTCTTTTCTTGTGATTTCGTATCGGTTCTGAGTGTTATTTCTGTCCTTGTTTTTTCTCTCAAAAGGATAATGCTTACATATATCCATGTAGTTTAATCAATACAAATCAGTTAACACAATAAAATATCAGTAGATGTTTTATTTTTATTATTTATATGCTTGAATTTGCGTAAAGTCATATGATTGTAAATGCATAAGTAAATTATTGATTATATAACAATGGTCGATTTTGTCAATAAATATAATATGTTGATAAACGGTTATCATTTCCCCATAGTACCAATATAATGCTATGAAAAAAACATGTATTATTTATCATCAACATTGCCATGACTACACCAATAGAACATATGCTAACAACGAAATAAACAGTTATACAATAGATTAAACCATGTAATAAAACCGCCAAACTTAATACTGTGAAATCACTAGTTTTCGTGAGGTTTTCAATTTCGTTGATTTCGTGGGTAATCTTCATCAACGAATTCAAAGGTCCACAAGTTTGATATATAGCAATTATCCGCGTGAGTGGGCATTTGTAATCCAATATTTCATGTACCCAAGAAATGGTGTTTTGTCGGGAAACCGCGAAATGTAGGCCTCACGAAAAATTCTTATTCCACAGTTCATACATTACTAGTAAAACTCATATGATTCACAGGTATACCAGAACGTGTTCTTCTATTTGCAATGGATTTTTTTCTGTATAGCAATTTTAATTAAACATCTTAAATCGATCATTATCTATATTTTAATTCCAATGCAAAAACAAGAACCGGAAACTAAGCCTTTGGCACAAAAAGGAACAGGTAAACAATGGAGAAAATGTGATATTGAGCGTATCAAAATATTGTAAAACGTTATATCGTTTTAATGGACTTCGTGACTTTTAATCGACTTTATCTCTATTTGTGTTCCATTAATTTCCAGTTTTATAAAAGAAAATCATTCTTGAGGAAAATTTTGGTATCAAGGTATGAAAAAGACATCGCTTAAATTGCAATTTAAATTCATTTAAATCGTCAAATTCATCCAGGTTCAAGATGAACTCCATTCAGTCAAGTGAAATGTCAACTCTATCCCATCTACATAAAGGTCATTTCCGTTTATTAATATGAAATGTCTTCTCCGTCATTTACATGTAAGGTAAGATTGGTCATTCAGGTAAAGAAAGACTACGTACCAACACATCAAAGATCACGTTCGCCTATACAAGTGAAATACCATTTCCGTCCTGTCATTTAAAAGGTAAGGTCCTTTCTTTCAGGTAAATGTTATCTCTATCAATTCAGTTGAAAGGTCAAATATGCCAGCACAACGAATGAGAATTTCATCTCTTCATATATCAGATCTTATTTTCTACACATTAGTCTTTGTACGTCACCTGAAATGTCCATTCCATTCAATTTGACAAAAGTAAAATGTGTCAAGATATGCAGATAGTCGGTTTCACACATTTAGGTATAGTTCAACTCTATCTCGTCGTGTGAAAGGTTGGGTCAGTCTGTTCCGTCATGTGATAGATCACTTCTGCATATTTAGACATATCTGAAATCTTATCCCAATGGTCAGTTCCAGATCATTCGTGCACCTTCTTTAACACGTCTTATCACTCATTATTCAATACATTTAAATGTAAAAGAAAATTCCATGACGTCACAGTTCAGTATTAAAGTTCTCTTTTCTGACCTGTATTACAATTTTGCCAGGATAACATATTGACATTACTCGCCATGTACAGCAGTATTTTTTTCATTCTTTTTATTACGTATCATTGCTCATTAATCAATACAAATTAACGTCAAACATATTTCAAGACGTCACAGCTCATCTTTGACGTCCTCCGGTCTGACCTCGATTACAATTTTTCCAGTGTTGGCATTACTTTCCATGTACTTGTGAGCATCAGATATGTTCTCCAATGGGAACACTTTGTCAACAATCGGTTTCAATTTTCCCGAGTCGAAATGGTGGAGAGCTGCGTCCGTGAAGTTCCTTACAAGATCGCCTTTGTACTGAAATGCAACCCGATAGAAACGTCACTTGCAATATATTTATTGACTTATAATATCGTACACATTGGTGTTCGTCATCTAAAATGTAGAAAATCAGGCATGTGCTCAACGGTTGGATACAAGTAAATACATGTAGATTGCTATGCCTCAGCAATCACTAGCGCCACAAAACTGGTACATTGTACAACTTGACAGTCGGCAAGCATATGTGTCCTTATGTTCTATGTAACCTGACATATTGTACGAGGTAACGTCGGATATCGTGTTCCGTCTATCACATTGTTAAAACCATTTATTATAAAACCCAACACAACAAGTGACAAAGGACTTTTCATTATTTGAGCACTAGCGTTGAATACTATTTTAAAAACATAAATCAAGAGAGCAATAAAACATATTCAAACCCCCCGAAGGATATTTCTTGATTTTCATGATAAACGATATTCTTCGGAAACGTGCCTTTCAAGTAAGTTTGCCTTGTTATTACTACAAATTTTTTTATTTATTTTTTGTATCAGTAGCGAAATGATTCTTAAAGATTTAAAAAAAACAAATATATGTGTAGTTTTCTTGACGTGAACGATATTGGGACTAATTGAGCAGTTATAATTATCATTTACCTGTATAGATCTCGCCCGTAGTGTGGTGCCCGTGATAGAAATTCTCTTCCTCAACATTTTCGCTAACATATCTCCATTAACGTTTCCTCCACCTGAAAATTTCAATTTTCAAATCAATAAATGGACATTATATCTCTCCTTATCAACCAATGAGCACTGGATATACCATAAACAAATGAACAGTCTAGATGTCTTCCCATCAACCAATAAGCCCTTTGTATTTCTCCCAGCCAAACAATAAACGGTCTGTTACTGGAGAAGCTGCGAGCCTATGGGCTGGATGAGTTTGCATTGAGACTGATCACCAGCTACCTCAGGGACAGATACATTGTAGCAGCGGATCAGGCTTGGTCCTAGTGTCAGCGGCTGGGAGATGCTCAAGATGGGGTTCCCCAGGGGTCAATTGTTGGACCTCTAATTTTTGATGTATTTTTAAATGACATTTTCCAATTTGTTAAAACCAGTAGCCTCTACAATTATGCTGATGATAATACCTTGTCGCATAAAAGTAAAAATGCAGTTTTCCTTAAGGAAGTTTTAGCAAATGAAAGCCATTTTAATAAACTGGTTTAAACAAAATGGCATGAAGGCTTATCCTGATCAGTTTCAGCCTATATGTATTGGGGTATAAACTGTTGAACTTCTTACATCTTTTAACATTGGTAATCTAGAAATAAAGTGTGAAAATTGTGTTTAACTCTTGGGTGTAGACCTAAACAATAGCCTTAAGTTTGAAAACCATATTGCAAATGTATGCAGGAAAGCCTCCAAACAGTTGTATGTGTTAAAACGAATTGGAACTAATCTAACAAGAAAGGGCAAAATTTCTATTTTTAAATCTTTTATCTTGTCCAATTTTAATTAATCACTTCTGTAACCTTGCCAAGACCAGGAAGATGGGGAGAATTTAGGAGAGAGACACACGATTTATTGAAAATGATTATACATCTACATTCAGAGATCTTTTAAAACAAAACAATCTTGACTTTTTACATATAGGCAGGCTAAAGAAGTATATAAGATTTTAAATAAGATAGCGCCAGATTTTATTAGTGACCTTGTGGAGAATAATAATGTCTTGTATAATTTCAGGAAAAACAACACCATTACGGTACCAAGGGCTGTAATACTACAATGTATGAAGAAAACATGTCATTTCGTTTTAAGGCCGCTGGTATGGAACAGCCTGTCTAATGAAATAAGGTGTGCTGAATACTATAATGCCTTCTGCAGGCTGTTGCGTATCTGGGATGGCCAGTCATGTAGTTGTGCTATATGCGCGGAGTAAATGTCTAGCTTTTATGGTTTTTATTTCAATTTATGTTTAGCTTTTCCCCTTAACTGATCGTGTTTTCTTTTAACTTATGCTATATAAGCATATATTCTGATAATTTTATTTTTTTGCCATAATGGCATATATGTTTATTAGGCATCCATGCCATTTAAATCATTTCTTGCGTGTGGCATGAACTTTATGCCATATCACTCTTAAACTAATTTTGTATTGTTGTTAGTGCTATATTGTTGTCTGCTTGCTTACAAGTAGTAACTTGTGCATGCTGTGATATGTATGTATGTAATTATTGTTGTTTGCTTGCTTACAAGTGGTACTTGTGCATGCTGTGATATATATGTATGTATGTATGTATGCATTTAGTTTTGCTTGCCTAGAAGTGGTACTTGTGCATTTCTGTAATATATTAGTATGTGGTTATGTATTGTTGTGTTGCTTGCTTACAAGTGGTACTTGTGCATATGTATTGTTGTTTTGCTTGCCTCGAAGTGGTACTTGTGCATTCTGTGATATATATTTATGTATATATGTATTGTTGTTTGCTTGCTTGCTAACAAGTAGTACTCTGATTTGTATTGTTCAGTCCCTTAAGCTGTTTTTATTTTGTATTCAACATGCATGCTGGGATATTTTTATTTTGTTTTGTTTTTTATATGCATTTTATTCATGTTTTGTCGTAATAATAGCTCGACAAAACTAATGTTCATTGTTTAACATGTACGACTCTAAATCAATCTTCTTGTATCTTGTATCTTGTATCTAGATTGATATCTTATTATCAACCAATGGACATTTCAGATTTCTTCTGGTCAACCAATGAAAACTGTATATCTATCTTTTCGTATAACCGTTTGGTAATTTTGTTAAATTAATTTCATTATTTTTAAACATTTGTGCATTAGAAAGAGTAGTCACATGCACATAATCTTTGAGTAAACATTTTCAATCCAAGAATAGGCATATTTTTCAGTTTTCATTATTCTCAGAAAACGTCGCGTACTTTTAAAATTTCAAAATGGAGCTTGGTACAACAAAAGGACGTAAAGTTTGCGTATCTTGTGTCACCTTAACAATATACAATGTTAGTATCATTGAGGCCTTGATAAGCTATATTGAAAACTGCAGTCCTTTCTTTTTGCATATTAAATGTGATTTTGTGAGCCTCCTCTAGATTGTAAATATTTCGTTTTAGTTCTGCTTAATTCGGTTTTTCTTAATCTTCTTTCCCTATACGACAAAAAATATAGGTATCCAACCACTTATGAAGGTGTGTCTTGTATTTGCCCCTAGGGAAAGGTTTTCTTGAGACATTACCACTGTTTTACCAAGGGTAAAACAAATATTTGACTTGTAATTTGTCCTTTAACGATGTTAGCAGCTTTTCATATTTTATTTTATTAGCAAAATTTCCAGAACGACTTACCTAGAAGACCGTACAACACCCAACGTCCATCTGTTTTGATACTTTGCATATTCTGATCGTAAAACGATTCCCCAACACAATCCAATATTAGGTCCACACCTTTACCTAAAAAACAAAACAAAAGTAAATCTGTGTATAGTTATAAAAGCTCTGTTGTCAAACAACTGTTGAAGACCTGATAATTTTTTAATATTCATTTCTTAAAAGAGGTCGACTGAGAAATGAGAAATCATTCAAAGTTAACGGATTATCGTCCAAAAATACCGGCTTCCTACTGTTACCTCAAAATGCCAATTCTTTTAATTTTCAAGTATTGATTCATTTAAGTTTCACATTTTTCGCATTTTCATAAGGTCAGAATAAACAAACATACTGGTATTATCTGATATCAGGAAAAAAAGTCTCCATTAACGAACGGAACAGAACAGTTTTATTGAAACAGTCAATAACGCTCAGAGTAGTTAGTTGCTTAAAAATATATATATATATAAATGCCAAAAATAACCGAATTTACAATTGTATGAGTTTGATTACCCTTGGTTGCCTGGAGAACGCTAGGTCCAAAATCTCCCTCTTTATAGTTGAATCCCTCTGCTGCCCCTAATTCCTTTGCTTTGCTTATCTTCGTCTCAGAGCCGGCTGTCACAATAGGTGTGGCCCCGACTAAGCTTGCCAGCTGTACTGCAGCTGTCCCCACCCCCGAGCCTCCAGCATGGATAAGGACGCTCTCCTCGGCCTGTATCTTACCTAGTAAAATTATTTATTTGGATATGCTACAGACTAAAAACGTTGCCGCTTATACATCGTACATGTACATATCTGACGTTCAATTCGAGACCAAGATCAAAATGTGAAAAAAAAGATGTATTCAATGGTGTTTATGGTAGCATTCATCAAATACACAAAACTAGGTACTGACGCAAATCTTATTATTTCAAAAAACAAATTGTATTGTATACACTTCGAAAAACGTTATTCACTGTTGTTGTTCGCCATGATACCTCCAACTGCCTTTCAACAGTGGGCAACTGTATGACTTTTCGAGAGTTCTATTCGATGACAAAAAATTATGATAGACATTCAACTGCAATTCTACTATCCACTTCTTGAAAATGTTGAATTTCGTTTCGTTTAATCAATATTTTGTCGAATCATGATTTTCATTTAGTCATCTTCATTCTTGCAACAACAAAAAAAGAGTAAAAATTCGACGCTATATGCTAGTATATTTTGTGCTATAACTATTTCCCTTGCATGTACATTAATTCTAGGTTGCCACGCATTTGTTGATCAGATTATTTTTGAAGTGCAATTTAGTTTAGTTTTTCTTAGTATGGAATCTTTAGGAAACTGATGCATCTTGCATTAATATACCATACATCCTAAATTAAGTGTATTGATTACAGATGCAATGACACAGTGATTACTACATAGTATAAACCTTAGTGGGAAAGGGTATAAAAACAAAACAAAACTGTTCAACACAACGGTTTTCTTGCTTATAATGACGTACCGACTGTATGGAGAAGTTGAAAAGCCGTCAACCACACTTCCGGTATGGCTGCCGCCTTTGTGAAGGTTAATCCCGCGGGAATTGGCATCAGGAGATCCTCGTGTCCAGACACGTACTCCGCATTACCTCCGCCTACAGGAACGAGATCAAGGCGATTAAAATATATAAACACGATATCACTATGCAATGTGCACGTATCTAGTAAGTACCGTTATATCTATATTTACTCTGCACAATACAAAGAAAACCGCCATTACCAAATGTTATTAATTTCCCTATATCTGGAAATGTCACCAGAAAGGCAAAATACAATAGAAATTTACAACCGCAGTAAACTATGAATCCGCGCAATGTTGTTATAATTGTTAAGTGTTGTAAATGCATATATATGGATTATTATGAACAAATATAAAATAGTGTTGAAATAAAAAATAAACTTGTTGAAAGTATTATGTATATTGCTTCTTTCGGACTAATGTTGCTTGCTCGTTGCTATAAACACTATGCCAAGATTCCCGCGGAAAAGATCGGCCGTGTCATCAAATGTCGCTATTCCAACAGGTGTGGTTCCGTGCGTATAAGAATATTTCAATACTTATAAATTTGCTTTGAAAGGTCCAGATATGATTGAGTACATGGAATATAAATATAAAGATTTATTTTTCATTTTCGTAACGATTATTGGAGTGTAACAAACATTGAGGGTCCAACATGTTTATTTTGCTACATAATGATAAACAATCTTTAAATACATGTCTACGACCTCTACAGTCAGGAAGTGATTATTTGGCCACTTAAGGGTTATATTCAAGCACCACTTCACTTAAATGTCGTCACTTAAGACATGGATTGGTAGCACGTCACCACATTATGTCACATTAATCCAGAGACGGGAAATAAACCCGAATTGTTTTGATGGCGAATAACTCTTTATACTACCGAAGGAGCATCGATCAAAAGACTTAACTGTTTAATGTTTCAATTAGAAAATAAGATGTGTATGTTTCAGGTCATATGACTTATCAAATAGTGTAATTCGGTCGGGATTCATGTGATATTTTATTTCATTTTAATTCTATTTTTATTAATTTTTTCATTTTGTTTTTATTTTGAGGGATAAGATGGGCTTATTTAAAAAAAAAAAAAAAAAAACATATTCAAAAATGTTTTGACGAAATTTTTTGACCTTTGACCTTGAGGTGAAGATGACAGTAACTTATTGTTAGTGCATTGCATATCATCTTTTAGCGATGCAAATATGTTGCAATTTACCTCCTGATATCTTTAACAGATTAAGAGGTACGGTCCGGTCAGATGTTCTTGAAAATTATGCACATATTGTACAAGAAAAAGACAAGACAAGAAAAATAACAGTATGAAAACAATTTGCCTCCTATCATCCGAATTGAGACAAAATAGTCAGGAATATTTTGTCATAGTTTCATCTTTGGATGTCAAAATTGGTTTTAATTTCCATTTCTATTATTGTTTTTTCTTCTTATTCAAGTTCTTGATTTTCAAAAAAATATATGTTATTTGTGTCTTTTCCGTTTATTCTAAATATGACTTAGAAATTGGTGGCTATGAAACCCACACGTATAATCAACTGTGGATTTATCATACGACAGATGACCCAACCCACCATAAAAAAACCTTGTTAAATCATGAAATAGTTTCTCACCAGCTAGCAGTGTCATCACTCGGTCACCTACACTCCATCTACTGACACAGTTTGGTCCTATTGTCTCGACAGTACCGACAGCTTCCAAACCGAGGATTTCACTCTCACCCGGGGGCGGCGCATACCGACCCTTCCTCTGTTGAATAAAACAAACATAATTAAATCTATCTGTGATATAGGTTGTTTACATGTGCGATACAGTTACCTGTGCATATGCCGTATCCCGGCAACCGCCCTATTTGCTCGGCAAATACCATATCAATCTTACTTCCTGTTCAATTTTTTTAAAAATCACGCCTAAATTACATTCGAAACTTTTTATTGCTAAAACAATTTTGGTTCTTTTTTTTTTAGATATTTATGTTTTGTAGTATATGATAAAAACGTTACCCCTTATCAATCCTGAACCAACATCAGCCCTCGGCCTGCGGCTCCTAAGGGTATACGGAGGTCTCGTATTGAAACTGATTTTATATCTATACATGTAGATGGTTACATAATAACATGCATTTATCGGTTTCGTTGAAAAATAGAGCGTTGGTAATCTAGAAATAGCCTGTACAAAAATATAGAAAGAGGAAATTGTAGTGCCTATACCTGCAATAGACCTAAGAGCCAACGAGATTGCAAAAACACAACAGCTTAGTTCGAAAACCATGAGACATTTCTTTTTTAGATTTGGCCCTACCTGTAATATGTCCGCTCTGTTGATAGCTGTGGCATACACTCGTATCAAAACCTCGTGATCTCTGAGCTCCGGAATCGGCACCTTGCCAATGCGCATGCTAGACGCAGCGCCATCTGATCCGAACTGTACAGCATTCATCATCTATAATTTAACAAGTTACCACTTTTAGAATTATAAGATTTAAGTTGCATACAATATCATCAGTCAATAAGTTTTAAACTACACCCGGGTGTATGAAACATACACAAGACTTACTTGATGAGCATAATACAATCAAATTACTGAAATTACTGAAAGCTAAGGCAAAATATATATATATATTATTTTTGGAATGGAGAACAAAATAAAGACGATGTTCCCATCATATTGTACGGAAGTATTTACTGTTAATTTGTTATGAATCATAGTTTTATGTAAAAGTGTACCACTGTGAAGTTATTCTTCTTGTGTACATTGTATACAGTATATCTTTATAGGTTTGTCAGAAGAGGGGTACCAAGTTTCCTCTAGAATATATATCATTTTAGACCTTTGGATAATTAATTTGCATAGGAATTAGGAATTGCTTCCCTTTGTCCATACAATGTATTTCATAGAACATTAAAAACTGAAACTGGCATTTACCCCTTTGACCAATACCTGATTATTTTAAACCATTAAATAGATTATGCACAGATTGTGTTCATCTTTGAACTTTGCCTTTGTTGTTGAATAAGATATCAACCCTTGCCTTATCTAACAAAGTTACTTGGCATAAAACCATTGACCAATCAGAGTACAGTATGCTAATTAATTAGGCATGGATTTCACTCAACTTTGAACTTATCGTCTAAGTTTGTATATTGATCAATATATATTCAAGCAAGTTATCTTGTAAAGTGTGCACATCGACCAGGGTTGGCATGCTTTTTAATACGTGTGAATTTTGTTCAAGTTTCAATTTTGCATCAGTCAGTGTATATTGTTACAGAACAATATTTATAAGGATGTTTACTTGCCGAAACTAAATTGTGGATAAGCAAGTGGATTACTGCTACCTATAAATTTACAAGTCTCTCAATAATTTTGAAAAACTTTTAAATAAAGTGTTTTACATATTCACTGCAGTGAAAAGGTCTCTTCTTATGAAAAATGGAACTATTTTGAATCTGTGTTCCCATGAACAAATAATATAAAAAGCACTCTAATTCAATATGATACATTGTTGTATGTTTCAATATTGAATAAGATAAACAAAATATAAACATACATACTCACACACACACACAAGATTAGGAGAGTTACATTATTTTCCCTCTATTTCCATTGCATAAATTCTTCACAAAGAAAACAACAACTTTATAGCATATGTTCAGCTTTATCATCTTCATAGGCTAGCATTTGAAATAAGATGCACATATTAATTTCAAATACATTTCAAAAGAGTACTGCAAATGTACCAGCTAGAACACATACTATGTTATTACAGTTGTCATGATTGTTGGTTTCAGAACTGATAGCATTGTGCAACAAATGTTGACAACAGGACTTATTGAAAGTTGAGGTTGCTTGTGTATATGCAAACAGGTAGTGCATGATTTAATGTTGAGAATGATGGATCAAGGTTTATAAAATTTGGTTTGAATACTTAGTTAGGAATGCACTGACAATTTCTCTGTCACATGTACATGAACAGGTTGTGAAGCTGTAGCCTTCACCTTGACTGAATGAAATTGACCTTAAAACTGTCTTGAACAATTGATGTATGAAATTTAGAAATGAAGTTTCAAGAAATATGGTTGAAAACTTAAGAAATAATTGCTTTCATTGACATTGATACAATCTTGTGTGCTATCCCTCTCATATATCACACAAGATTTAATATCAAATGTTGGACACAGTAAAATCGAGCGAAGTTAACAAATATCAAGTTACATATTATAACTTTTATTTTATTTTATTGATATTGATCATAAGCATTGTTAAAAGTACAATGTATACCAGGGATCTTACATTTCTTTTACTACTTAACATTTGCGTTGACTTTTAATTCATTGGACAAAAACTAAAAGGAAGCCATGACCAGTATTTCTATCTTTAAAAACATACTTTTAATTTTTTTTCCAATTTGCTCCCACCACCCATAGTGTTATATTGATCAAAACAAACGTTGTTTCCAACATTTGTGCCCTTAGTCAGTAGTGGGTGTTCAATCACATTCATCAGGGTTTCAGCATCAAGTAGGGGCTGTTCAATCACATTCATCAGGCTTTCAGCATCAATATTCACAGATTCAATCTGTTCCAAGTAAAGATCACTGACTTCTCCATTAAGGAAAAGTTTGCGAGGAAAGCATTTGAACTACATTTGAACTATTCGCTGATGGAAGGATCTGTGGACTCGGCTTTCATGTGTCTGAGAGAAAATGATTTAGTCAGAGGTTCCTCCTCTATAAAGTAACTGACAGATTTCAAAATGTCATGTCACTGTTGGTATAGTTCTTGCAGCCTTTTGAAAAAGTTCATGAAGTCCTCAAAGGTATGAGAGAGTTGGTACAGTTCCTATTTCTCATCCTCCTTTCTCCCATCAATAACCATCCCTGTCTGTTGTAATATTGATTGCTTTCCCCCCCTAAAATAGAACATAGTTACCATATAATTTCTGCACCAGCAATAATGTTTAGAGATGATATTCAAACAAATAGGAGGCATAGCAATATGAGCTTGTATAGTGAGAAATAAGGCATTAAAGCTGAGGAGTTCATTAAAATGTTTCAAAAACATTTCAATAAGTCAATCTCTTTGGTAGCAGAACTAAATATAAACAAAATGTACATTAAATTCAACTTATAACAGCACATCATATGGGGGCTTAAGACATCTAATTCCTTAGGTGGTAAAACATGTGTACATAAAAAGGTACCAGTAAAAACAAAACAAAATTAGTTTAAACACACGCACTTAGATATTCACGGTTTTCATTAATACAAAAGATGAAGCAGAACATCACTCTCCCCTGGTTGTTTCCATAAAGAAGAAATTAACCAGGAAACATGGAGATGTCCATTGCACTCCTTTATTTTGCTTACAATGTGCAAATGTGCCTACTATGTGCTAATAAGCTTTCCATGTTATGGTTTTGTTTTTTATGTGCTGTATGCAAATGTTCTAAATGTGCTTAAATTACCATGTGCTGATGTGCTTACCGTGTTCAATGTGCCTATTAAGTGCTTTCCAAGTGATAAACTCTTTTTCTGAGCTTACAGTATACTACATGTACATACATGTTTTTATTTTATTTTTCCATGTTGTAATATTTTGGTCTCTGTTATTATACTCATGTTTTGTCTTTGTAGCTTATGTTGTATGTTTTGCAAAATGGACGTAAAATATATATTTTTGTATCTTGTACGTGCTCAAGGATTTTATCTGTAGTTTTTGGGACTATATATAGAAAAACTTTACCCCAGTATGAGGAATTGTTTTACACATTTATCATAAAACAAGTTATGTTCAGATTTCAGACAGAAGATACTCTAAAATTGTACAACTCAGAAAAGGTTGAAAAATATTTATAGTTCATTTTTTTCTGCTTAGAAATATTTAATCTCTAAATTACAAATGATAACTGTTTTAACAGGTCTAGTTTCCGAATTGGAAACCGAACCCTGTCTGACCTATTAATGATCATTAAATAAGGCCAATTAAAAGTTTAAAACAAATATTGTGTTTATGCTAACCCCACAGATACTGGACACACTAATAGTAATATGATGTGTATAAACTATGATATATTATACACACAATACTTATTGGTGTGTTCGACACCAGTGTGGTTAACCAGACTTATCTCAGATTTGTGTTCCTACAATACCCTTAAGTTTTTATATGCACTGTTAAAGTCAGAACTCCTGCTCTATATTAGCGCAGTAAAGATATTTTTCAAATTAACAATAAAATGCCTAGCTAATACATACCTACCCTATTTTTTTCTGATAGTAGAAACACAAGTAATTTGTTTGGCCTAATGTTTCTGTCATTTCATAATATTTAGAACTACTATACTTTTTTAAGTTTCCAAAACATCAAGTAGTATAACAATTGAAACTTCAATGACAGCCAACATCACAATGAATCTAATTTTTCAACTGAATGAGAAGAAATGTAAGGCCAAATATCCTCACAAACAACGCTAAAGTGAAATCAGTTTGCAACTTAGCAGTTCGAAAATTTTGCAACACGTCTGGAGAAAGACGTTCCTTGTGACGCTGTAATTCACTAGTGTAAAAAGTCCATTTATTTTGTTTGTTTATGCAGAATTACTGCTATACATACCGTTGAAGCATCTTCCTTTTTGTCATCGCCGCTGACAACATGCGCCATTCTCTGCGGCTTCGGCCGCATGCTTGGCAACAAGTCACCGAAATCGGGTTCCAGAGCCTTATTTATGAATCAGTAGTAGGTAAACGTTGCAGAAGTGTATGCATATTGTTCATTGTCAATGCTGCTTAAACAACATGCCTTATATTAAGCCAACACTCGCCTGCATTTTCGTCTTTTCCGCTTCACGTTGCGAATGATGTCTAACACGGTCACACTAATTTGCGCCATAGGAGATTTAGCGCCATAGGTGCGCCATAGGAGTTTTTGCACGCCATAGCAAACTGTAAGTGTTTTATCCAAGAAATATTTCGATTTTTCTATTGGTATACTCATTTAACATGTTTTGGTAAAGTATCATTTTAAAAAAATGTGTACTTTGTTAGAAAATCGATCTTGATTACGAAGCACTTTTACACTAATTTGCGCCATACGTGTTTTTACACGCCATAGCAAAACATAAGAATTATTTTCAGCAAATAACTGTGTTTTTCCTTATATATATGCAATAAACAGGTTGTGTTAAAGTTTCATTCTTAAAAATGTTTATTTTGTTAGGAAATCGACAAAATATTTCTTCGCGATTCAAAAGTCAATTTCAAGGGAAGTAACTCGTACATTTGCAAAATACGCCATAGCAATCAATAAGACATGACTAGTACTTGAGTGGGAAAAAAAGAATGTATTTATGCATGTAAACATGGAATAAATTACAATTTAAAATAGTTAGACATGAACAAATTTTATATTAATTTTAGAATTTATT
>NW_018406620.1:23706-29303 GCF_002113885.1 Mizuhopecten yessoensis | reverse complement strand
GTTAATCCAGCGACAGTTCCAAGGGTAAATACGAAGTTTTAGAAGGATACTTAGTTCTAACACGGAATTAGATTAGATATTTTTATCTAAGTCCGTGGTTCTAACTAAGAATAAGATTATGTCCAATGACTTGTGAGTGAACTTGAGTCCGTGGTAATGGATTTTATTTGCAGTTTGTTTAGTATTACTGGTAGGTGACGTTATGTCTCGTTTTGAATATCTGAGCTCATTAACTGAAGTATTTTACCGGAAGTTGCGTGTATAGCATGCATGACCTACAGTCAAGTGGCAGTTCCCGATTGAGATAAACAGGGTGCATTTTCAATAAGAATACGACGTTGTAATAAGATCATATGATCTACCAAGGAAAGGAATGATAGTTACAAGCCATTCAAGTGCATTTGAGTCCAAAGTTACGCATAATAAAGACAGTAGGTCCGGTATATATGATTCAATTTAGTACCAGTGGGTACCGCTAGAGGCGTCTGTGTGAAAACGACATTTTTGAATATCTTGAGCTCATTAACTGAAGTAATACCAATAGCTTGCGGCTAACGCCTTAGCTAATAAAAACTTAACACATAATTATCTAGGAGTGATGAATGGAAATTGATCACATGCCTATGCAATCTTACGATAGTAATACATCATTTTGTCAGATGTGCTTCCTGTCTGCTTGTATCACACATGTGCGATACAAGATCCTGTATCACCACATGCACAGTAGCCGGAACTACCTTTTAGGGGAATTCCCTGGTATATTTTCCGGAGCAACTATCACAGGTGGAACATTCAACATAAACTTCCAAATATCGTCACAGTCGCGTACAACATCACATTCATCACCTCCAACGAAATACCGACGAATACTGCCAATTGTTGACTCAGATAATGAAGATTTTATCTAGATTTCTTGTGTTTTCTGACCTTGGCGCGTGACGTCACTCAGACTCAGCGCGTGCTGTGACGTTGCGAGACTTTGGGAGAATTTGTAATGACCGACATTTAAACTTTCATGAATACACGTAACTTTATGCCATTAAATGTGTTGCATTTGAATTATTCTTTGTTATTTTGTATTTAACCATTAATATTTAAAATGTTGTACACCCAAAGGTACAGTTCAGTCACAAAAAGTCTCTTATCATTCACAGGTCCTGTGAACCATGCAATGACTTTTTTTTAAAGCCATGCAATGATTCTTTTTTTAAGAATTTGTTTTCTATATCTCAGAATTATCAAAAAAATACATTAATTATACAAAGAATGTGTTAAATAAAAATAAAAGAAAAACGTTATCATAAAAAAAAATCAAGAGAATGCCATTTTTTTTTAATAAAACACAAGTTTCTTATAAAAAAAAATCCTGGCATTGCGTCGACCTGTGTGCCGATGGAAAACGACAAAAAGAGGAAAAACATAAAATGTGCATTTAGTCATATCAGATAAAAAATCCTTATTACCAAGGCTACAATAGGGTTAAGTCATGTGATAATTGCAAAACCACACATATGTGTGGTTTTGCCTATTTACGACGTATTCTTCAATGAGACAAATAAACCTGATGGATGTCTTACAAGCTTCTAAATTTCATGACATTTTACTCCTATTATACATATACGCTTAGCATACGTTCTCCTAGTTATTGGATTTCGACCGTGAAATCCTGGTAATTGTTTGATATCCTGAGTGAACGTACACCAAAGATACTAATACAATTTTGAGTTCAATGTTGAAATTTTGTCGTGGTTCATTAAGAAACGTGTCTGAGTGTCTGTCCTACAGGGTCCGTTGCGTGGCAGGGACTGGTGCCCCTGTCCTGGGAGGATATGCTGGGTTTTTACGTACCGTGCGCTTGTGACATCCCCCTTTGGATCCGCCTCTGTTTGTAGAATGCCATTTCGATTTACCTTATACCGGCCGCTGTACGTGATCCGTCGAATCGAACTGACTTTTTGTTTCGCACTTATTCTCCCTGCGGTGGCGATGCAGAAATTAGCGACGAGGGACGAGGCCATTGAACTTTGCTACCACCGGCGTACAAATATATTAATTGTAAAGACTTTTATCACGCTGAATCCTACTTTCGATTTCAATTCTCCGAAAAATGAACTTATCTAAACACTACACATCCTGTATTTTTTCTAATCATTCTCTTGGATATATTTTCCTCCAATCAAAACACTCACGCTTACAAATGTACGGGAAAATATCTTCCTAATGATAATATGCGTTCTTTTCGCTTTTTTTTCATGCAAGTAATTATTTGTTTATCACTTCCTTTGTAATTTATATTACAGGGCCGTTGTTTGTGAAAACGCCTAGGTACTCAATTTCAGAATCTGTGTTCATGGCCAATTTTTTGTCCTCTTTACGGAATTTCTCAATTATTTGGAGGAACATTGGAGCCATCTCAAACCAAATGCCATTTCCAGTGTCAAAATATAATTATCTGACGGCGTTGTATTATTACAGCGAGTCACAAGAAAGTTTGTATGAACTTAAACCCCATGTTTGAGCATGAGAATGGTTTCATGAGTATGGACCCGGCCATCCTTTTTAGCAATTCCGAACATAGTTTTCGCCTAGTGACTGATTGGTGACCGCCATTCACGTCACATTTGGTGGCAGCGGATGGTCCTGGTATCGTGTAAAGCCAGTTCATTGCAGGTAGGACCCAAGGGATTCCGAGCTAGATTGTCCAGTGCGGTATTACCCGGGAACGTGCACGTGCTTCGCTATCGAACAACGTTGAGCGTAGTCAGTGGCTGGATGGGTGACCGCAAGGACGTTTCAATGACACTTGAAGTGAGTTTCCGTCGAATTCACTTCAAATCTCAAGTTCTTAATTTATTGAAATAAACTTCTTTTCCGTGGAATTACATATTGATTTCAAATCACTACAACATACTACATCATAATATATTTACTTCGCGGGGCTGTGTTCTCATACATTGGATGTACCATTGGTTTTCAAGTTTTGGCTTGCAGTTACCTATACACGTTATAAGTATACCTCATCTATATTACAGCATATATGATTGGAGTTAGTTGATCACGTGACTGGGAAATAATTACTTTGTTTCCCTCTCGCGCTCAAGTTTCCACGATGTGATTTCGCTCATTTGGGGTCTCGCCCGCCAGAAAAACAAGTATAATGTATCACCCCGGAGTTCCGAGCGACTAAACCAGAGGACAACAATGGCGCACAAGTCTAATATGTTAGTGCAAACAAGTCAAAATATTTTGGGCGGAAAACGGTAAACGTCCATTTCCGGTTTCATCGATTACATACACAAAACAAGTGTTCCTGGTTAATATACGTGTTTTACAATATTAATCTTGACAAATATCAGCAGCTTGCGTTGGTATTTGTATTCAATCTATCAAAGTGACCATGAACCACATTTTTAATTACCGTATACCAAAACACAAAACAGAACTTTTCAAGCGGTCATTTTTATATCAAGGACCACATCTTTTGAACAGCCTATCCACTCAAACCAGTATTGCAGTATTTAAAACCAACTGCATAAACGATTTTAAACTACTACATGTAGTTTAAAGCCGAAAAAACATCCTCTCTTTCGGCCTGATCTGGACATTACGACTTTCCCAATAAGCAATATACTACGATATGTAATTATGTTTCAGCAGCGTGTGTTACTATAACAGTATGGTTGACATATGTGTTGTAATGAAATGTAGTTATATAATTAATTACTCAATTGAAAAGCAGTATAGCTTTATATATGTATACGAAACTGGTTTATAATGTATGCGTTTTGCATTATCTCTTAAATTTGTAACGTATTATCCATGTTGTACATGTACATACTTGTATATATGATCTCGGCCATGTGTGAGAAGAGTCTGTGACTCAACATGTTTTTATCCAGTATAAATAAAGTCTATTATTATTATTATTATTATTACAAGCTAACCGGTAATAAGATTTATATATTTTTTTAAATACCGCCGTGACTATTATCCATAATTATGTTTATTGAAGATTTAAAAGAAACTGGTTAGGTATACATGTAGCAAACACTAGTGAAAGCAAGTTTTTTTTTATATAAAAGCACTGGATAAAGTCTTTAGTGTAATCAGCCCAACAAAACTCGAAATATAAGTAGTGCATTTTATAAACTGATTTTCTATTCATATGTATAGAAACAGTGATAGAGACCTAACCCTGGGCCTGGAAAGTTATCCCAAGCAGGCACTTTCTTTGAGGAAGCACTCTATAAAGTCAAGAGTGTAATCACCCCAAGAGAAATCAAGATATTGTGCATTAGTGCATTAAACAGGTTTTCTATTTATAGTGACCCATTGACCTTTGACCACTGGACCTGAAAAGTTATCCCAAGCAGGCACTTTCTTACAGGAAGGACTCAGTAGAATCTGAGTGTAATCAGTCCAACAGAATTCGAAATACAGTGCACAAACTGATGTTCTATTTATAGTGACCTTGACCTTTGATATCAAAGGCTGAAAAGCTATCCAAAAGCTAAAGAAAACATTTTATTACACTGGATAAAGTCCATGTATGCACACACACAAGGTTCTATACTTAAAGTTGATAAGTTGACTTTAATATTCATATGTTTTTTCTGTATGTTATTACCATCTCCATAACATATTGGATGAAGTTGCTAAGTGTTTAAATTGAATCAGTTGACGATTTTCTATATATAGCCTCAGTAACCTTGGCCTTGACCTTGGAACCCTGAAACACAACAATGTCCGAAGTATACTCATACTTGACCTTTGCATAAAGTTTGACCAAAATCCATGAAAGAATGAAGTTGCTAAGTATTTAAATTGAATCAGTGGATGATTTTCCATATAAAGCAAGTGTGACCTTGACCTTGGATCCCTGAAATACAATGATTTATGAAGTATACTCATACTTGACCTTTGTATAAAATTTGACCAAAAACTGTCAAAGAATGAAGTTTCTAAGTGTTTACATTGAATCGAGACGGGACACGATGATTTTCTATATATAGCAAATGTGACCTTGGCCTTGACCTTGGATCCCTGAAATACAAAGATGTCAGAAGTATACCTATACTTGACCTTTGTATAAAGTTTGACCAAAATCTGTCGATGAATGAAGTTGCTAAGTGTTTACATTGACTCGGGATGCGACGCGACTGGACGGGACGGGACGGGCGCACCAGGGCAAAAGCTCACTTGTCCTTAGCAGGTGTGCTAAAAACAGACAGAAGGACAGACAGACGTAAAATCTGATTACTAAAGATGTGCAGGGGGTCCTAACAACAAATTGTGTAACTGAATTGGAGAATCCCCCTGTGGGACCCCACTCCTCCCCCTAGGGAGCCAGAGTATTATGAGAGAGACCCTCTGTTAAACGGCATTCAGTCTTCTTAACCAAGTAATGCTCCAGACCATTGGTTTGAAAACATCATCAAGCCATACAGAAGGACTTCAAAGGATGTACTGTTTCAGGTGATTTATGTCCTCGCAACAGCCAGGGTCATATGAGGACGGGTGTCACCTATAGAAGAAAACTGCAATTCGAAGGAAGTGCATGTGTTGACGGAAAAAATACAGTTACTTATAAGAATTTC
>NW_018406620.1:18508-23603 GCF_002113885.1 Mizuhopecten yessoensis | reverse complement strand
GGGATTTGAACTCAAACTGTAATCCATTATGACAAAGCCACATATTAGGTAACAAATTGATGTTGCAAGTGGTAGCGAAAAAAAGTCTGGGAAAACATTAATTATGAGATTTCTTATGTGCGAAGGGCCATAACTCCAGCAACAAATGAAATATTGACACAGGGTTTGGACTCTAACTGTAATCCATTATGATAAAGCCGCATACTAAGTGGCAAGTGGTAACGAACAAAGTATGGCAAACAGTTAATTATGAGAACTTCCAATGTGTGAAGGGCCATACATGTAACTCCAGCAAAAAAATAAAATATTAGCATGTGATTCAAACTTAATCTAATCTGTAATCTATTATGATTAAGCCACATACAAAGTTACAAATTGATATGGTAAATGGTGGCCAAACAAAGTCTGGAAAACTTAAATGTGACTGCCGCCGCAAATGACAATGTGTGATGACGGACAGACTGATCCTTAAGTTTTCGCCATGCTTCTCAGGCGGCACAACCAAGGAAAGGCAGAACAGTGAAGAAAGAAAGGAAAGATTTAAGATCCCAAGTGTGTTGCAATGGGGGCAGAAGATCTATTTTGGTCTGTTCAATGTCCCCCAAGTAGTAGACATGAAAGAAAATCCCCGATTCTTCAGGGGGTGAACTTTTAGTCCCCCCCCCTCCTCCCCCATGTACATTGTATGTAAATTATGTTTTGACAGATTCGATGACTCGAGTAGAAAATTGTTTGAATCATGTAATCTTGAAAAAGAAAGTAAAGGGACATAACTCTTCAAGTAGACTCCAATTTAAGTAATTTGTGCTGATCTGACAGATCTGTCAATTCAAGATCTATCTGTACACCAAATTCAAGAAGAATTACACATTATCATATGTTTTGCATGTCTGAAATTGTTTGACATTGTCAGGAAGAAAATCTACATTTTAAAGAAAAGTGGTAGCTATGGGAGCACCCTATATATGTTATAAACATAAAAATATTGGTACCTTGCAAAACAATAAGCAAATTTCGTAAAACCACCAATTCTCAAAAATCACCTTAACATGACATGTTTTATCTAAAAGGAAACTTGGTACTTACAGAAGTAACAAACTATATCCGATATATAACAGAAAAAAATGTGAGGAAATCATGTGAGGGACACAACTCACAGAAATATTATCCATAGGAAGACAATCAATCATAACCGCACAAATACTTAGAGTACATAGCAAGTGTTCCTAGTTTAAAACAGAGAGTATGAGTATTACTCGAAACAAATTTTAAAATTATATAAGAAATAATTCTCAGGGACACCATCTAAATGAAAATTAATTGATTGAT
Organism: Mizuhopecten yessoensis; assembly: GCF_002113885.1. NCBI lineage: Eukaryota > Metazoa > Mollusca > Bivalvia > Pectinida > Pectinidae > Mizuhopecten > Mizuhopecten yessoensis. Next base: position 22,274 of record NW_018406620.1, on the reverse strand, counting down.
ATAACAGTCAAGATGCATTAAAAATCCTCCCCACATGGAAAGTAAAACAAACATTGCAGTAAAATGTTTAAACCTGGCGTGCATGGTGTAAAGTTTCACCTTTTGGCCTTTTGTAACTTTCAGCTTTCTTGGTGAATTTTGTGCATTTTTAAATATCTCCCATTCTCATCAGATGTATATGAAGTGCATAACAAATAGAAAAATAAAAATATGAATGATAAACTGGCAGATTTAGATGTATAGGAAAGCAAACAAAGGGGCAAACTCTTCGAGTTCGTGAAAATCCAGCCATTACTTTCTTCTATTTTTAGGATGATTCTATACCAAAGTCAAATAACTTTGCCTACTGCAACTTCTGACAGGTCAATGACCCTTGATGAGACTTATTTAGCTGTCAAAAATCAGACCAAAAAATACTGCAGTACAATTTTATGTCAACTTACGTATTAGTGGATTTTAACACCACTGTAAAACTGTAAATATGAATGTTGAACAGAAATATTTTAACATTTAAGCGAACACATTTTTTTTTACAATCCTTTTAATAACAGATTTAGGGAATGAAGGGTTTAAATGTTGTTTGTTGATGTTTAGTGGATCAAAGAGATACATGTATAACATTTTTTTTAAACACTGTATTCTAAAAGATATGATTAAGGTTTTAAGGTTTCGTACTCTTTTCGGTTATCAGCATCTTGTGAGGAAACTCCATGTATTGTAGCAGAAAAATGTCAACAAATAATATGAAGTGTAGTGCAGTTGATATAGAAAGCTCAACTCCTGCTATATATTTGTAGTAAAGTTGTCAAAGAATCAGATATTTGGCAGACCTTTCTTATACATATGACTTAAAAGTGGTTGCGAGGGTTTATAAAACCCCAAAAAAAAATGATTCCTATCCCTTATTCCGTCTTTGCGTATTGCAGAGTTATCTTCTCTTGGGAGCAGGTATTGATTGTTACGTCATTGGCTTTTGTGAGAAAATTACGTCGTTTTCTCGAAAACTGATGACGTTACTCTCACAAACAAATGACGTAACAATCAATACCTGCTCACAAGAGAAGATAACTCTGCAATACGCATAGACGGAATACAGAGAACAGTGTGGAAATATAGATGAACTGAAGGTATTGAAAATAACGTCAGGTAATTCGGTTAAAATGGACTTCCATCATAATTTTACATATGCATAATGTGTTTATACAGACTCCCTTAAGAAAAAGACATTCCATACATGTTTTCAGCCTTGTTCTCTAAGCATTCAAATTATTGAACCTGGCACAGGGACTTGGCACAAATTACCATCCTATGGTCCCCCTTTTTTTTATATCATACATTATTTAATACACATATATTAGAAACTAATACCAAGTCCCTGTGCATGTAAATAATAATGGCGGCGCCCAGTACCAAGTTGCCTTGTCGACTATATGTCATGATTTATGTAAAAAAAACAAAGGAGGTCAATACTTAAAAAAACATTTTCTGTATATGATCAGTTGGTAGAGATAATTGACCATATTCTAACTGTAAATGATAACCAAGTGAAATACATAGGCGACCAGTGCTGAAATAATCTTGAAAGTTTAAAGTTTTGCTAGTAAAGTGTCTATGCAAGGTGGCAGGGAAGGGAAATTAAACACAAGGCTAAATCTGCCAAGGTTGAATAGTTCAAATTTAAATTATAAACCCTTGGCTATTAAAGATGGTGAGATAACGAGGTTCGATAGTAAAATAAGATGTGCCTTCAGCAGTATGCTCCAGTGAAATTACACTATAAAGTCAGCATCAGTCCTGCGCTATCACAAGGAGACAAACATGAACATACCATAGACTCCAAAAACACAAATAAAATATTCACAAACTCACCACAAGCATGCATATAGATCTAGCAAATGGGGAAGGCCGTCTTTAAATGACCATGCATAGCTTTTGATAGGACATACATTAAACAATACTAAATCAAACCTGAAGTTTGTTTTGACATAAAGATCTTATTTATTTGGATAATTTCATGGAAATGATGACTTGTTATTTTAAACAAATGATTTGTTAATTTCAGCTTGCATGCACTGTATGAATGTTATTTTAATAACATTGTACCCATATGAATCCATGATTGTCATGAAGTGGTGCTTTATTTGAATTTAATGCATTTGATGCTCTATTACCTGACCTGGAATGCATTCATAGCTATACCGAGACAATACAATACTGTGGTATTACTGTATATATATTGTGTACATAGTTAAAGCGTCTGCAAGACCAGCTGTTCCAACTTACAAAGGTCCAGGTGACGAGAAAGAACATGAGAGAAATGTTTTTGACTTTTGACAGGAGCTGTAGGCAATTCACATTTTTTAATTTGTACTATTCTTTTTGGATAACGACGCTTTAACATGTAAGCGATAAATACATCACTGGCGTCAATCCGAGCAGCATCAAAACTAAAAACGTCTTTTAATATTAACGGCTACCAAACCCTTGCTCCTGGTTACAAATAAATGCTATGTCCCAATCACCTGCCCTCTGGACTGGCTTTTAAGTAAGTTGTTTTAGTGCCAAATTTTGTACAGCATGATTATTTAGCCTCTTTATCTTAATCCTTCCAACGTAGGTATCTTGTGATAAAATTTGTTGTTTGCCTTACACTGTGTCAATGTTTCAAGCTCCTGAGAGCTTGTGTTAACTATGACATATATTTAACGTAAAAAATAATGATTCTTGTATCTTTTATTTTGAAGTAACATGCTACTATGCTTTTATCCGATAATTTTAAGATAAAAAAAAACCACACACACAAGCTTTAAATCACGAACTTTTCCTCGAATGCGCCTATGTATAATCTTCGACACGATGAAGGATACAAGTTAAGGTATGTATGTTGTAAAACGAAAGTAGGGCTGCGCGATCGCAAACATTTAATGCTGATATTTTCGCATAAATGTCAGTTAGTACTTGATGTGATAGCAATGGATTAAACGAGTGTTACATTGTGTTGGATTCTAGCACATCAGTGTCTCAATACATACGGTATTAATCTGTTAATGCTCGATAAACGTCTGTTTATTATTACTGTCCTGATTATGTTGTGAGCTATTTCCGGGTCACGTTCTCGTATCAAGTGCGCTTCCGGTTACGTTATACTTTTTGATATTTATTAATTAAAGATAGTTTAAAGAATAAACTAGTTAATAAAAACAATATCAATACATTGTAAATATTATTTTCTTGAATGTGTGCGAAGCAGACGACGTTGATCATAATCTCGAAACTAGTACATTTTTTCCAAAAAAATGTGTTTTAACATTTGAAAGAAAAAAGTTTGTAGGGGAAAAAATCAATTTGTTCTTTTATGAATTAATGAAAGTGATACAAAAAAGAAATATAATAAATAATTGATAGTAAATTTATCAGAAACATCATCCTTAGAGAGTATGTTCTGGGCATGATCGTTTAGAAGCTTTGCAATACTTCAAGGTGGAAGAGTACAGTAGAAATGGCTTGACCCTAAAAATAAAGGGCATGTCTCGGATAAACATGGATAGCGGATTCATCCTGCACAACACACCTACATATATATATATATTTATAAACTACATTTTTAATAGGTGTTTTTTAGAAGAATATTTTTTTTTTAAAAAGTGATTTCCCCAGATTTGGGACTTCGAGATTAACAAAATGGCGACGGGAAGTAGCAAGGCGGATTAAATTGGAACTTCAATTGTGAATATTTCGGCAAGTAAACATTGTTCACAAAGCCCAT
>NW_018406620.1:4559-18412 GCF_002113885.1 Mizuhopecten yessoensis | reverse complement strand
TGACATATATAAATAGATCTGCGCTAAATTTTCGCGGGGCTTCCCCGAGATTTCAGTGGTCAAAACTGGACATTGCAAGCAGAACTCGACCATCATATTGCCGTGGTATAACTTTTGGAAGGCCAGAGAACGCATTTAGACCCATTTATTTTGTATTTTTTCCCCGATCAGCCCCTTTAATCATATTTATGGGGGAAAATGCATATTTGAGCTAAAAGGCGTTGTTTTCGCAAAATCCTGAATTCATTTTAGGCCCTTCCCGTCAACCATTACTATGAAGCGTTTAGCATACATAAAATCTCTTTTCAAAGAGACCATGCTTTTTAAAGTGTCTGATTTTATATATTTTTAACGCAAGACCGCCATGTCATGTCATCAGGTATCAATAGTTGTATAACTGTTAGTAAAAGTATAGTCTATTCAAGATGAACCCTACAATTTCGTTTTCCTGGAACATTTCAATTATGTATAAAACACGTATCATGTTCGTTTTCTAATGATTTCCCCCGGATTTATGTTTTTCTCATCAAATCAAAATTAACCACGAAAGCACTTTAACTGATGTAGCGTTATACACACACACAAATGTTATATGTTCATATATAAGTTACGGGTTTACAAGGATCGCATTCAACTTGTACAGTCCCATGGTGTAACAATATTATATTCCAAGAAGTCTTCCCTTCACAAACGAACTTGTTGCTTTATTCGTTACTTTTAGCCACCTTTTTTCTAATCCTCGTGCCGTGCACCTCCCCATTTCAATTCCTTTAAGTATTAATCCACCAACAGTCCATACCGTCCTATCGCCGCCTAATGAATGTAAGCCTTAAAGGTGACGGATTTATAAAAGTACACTATATTTGTTTTCGAATTCTTATATTATCTAAAGCATTTGCATTACTGCAATATAGACAATTAATAAACTTTCAACTGAATATATTAAAATAAAATGCTAAAAAAAATAGTTCGAACTGTCGTTGTCGAGAGACAGTTAAATTTAAAGATGCAAATAAAATCTTATTTCGTTTTGGATTTGACTGCACATGCACTGTAACAGCGACGTAATAATGCACAGATCCGCTATCTCAGTTAGTTAAAGTGACTTAGTGTGTGTGTATGGGAGGTCCAGGTTTAAAACACAGATCTGGGCCCCGTTACATGGTTACTATCACGTTTGGTATTTGTTTTTAGGCCAGACAAAAAGTATATGTTTCCTGTAGCATGTTAGAAAATGTAAGGGTAGGTAGGTAACAAATTTTATTTTAACAAGTAATTGTATATAGTTTATACAGGAGAGTGATCTTGACGTCATCAGTGCTTCTTTGAAAATTGCTTTAAACAGTTTAGGGTAGGCACACACAAAATAGGGAAGGTAGCTAGGTTTACCGGAAACACTAATTATTTGTTGTTTGGCCTTTTTCATATTTATTTATTTTCAAAAGTGTTTTGCACGACATTTATTTCTTTTCAGAAATGATTTATCAATGTAATTCAGTCTTTCAAGACATAAAGTTTGGAGAGGGGTGAAATCAGGCATCTATCACAAACTCTGACCTATTACATAATATAGTAAGACTCTAACATTTTGAGGTTCAAAAGACATTTTAGGAGATTATATGTACGCCTATATGGGGATTAAACTGAAAAATTGGCTATTGTCATGCCGTTGAATAGTTTGTAATACATAGTAACAGTTTTTAAAAAGTATACAACGCTATAGGCTCCAACGCATTGATGCAAGGGAGGCAACTCGAATGTGTACATAATCGCTAGACACGTGAAAGCATTGTCAAAAATACAGGTTTACTCTGACAAGACGAGTGATGTCATCTTTGCATGCTTGTTCTTTCGCTAACAAAAATCAGAACATAATGCTCACCTTTGATTCCACCAAACAAGTCAAACATGCACAGACGATTCCAATCACTTCGGTCAACATATAGAACGTTCCTCTCCGATCATTGTCGTGTGTAATGAAGAAAACGTACACTGGGATCCTTATAGCAAATCCGGATCCCTTCCCTTCAATTGTACGTAATTTAAAAAAACGGTTATATACCACCTTAAAAAAGCGAATCATTTGAACAGTACATACTAATCAAATAAATGCATTATATAAACATAGACATAATTGGAAACGAGTTGTTTGAGCATGAGAAGGATAAGTAAATGAATAAATAAATACATAATGGAACTTTTCCCTGTAGTTTAATAGCTGATTTTTTTTGTTCTGAAAGTAGATAACTATTTATTCATGTAACAGGATTTATCGGAATTAATTTTAAAAATGTTATCTTAAATTAATTCTTTAATACCTAGTTTCTAAGCCATTTTATTTTTTACTTTGAAGAACTAGTTTAATATGCGAGTTATTCCCCCTTCCTCGTTATGTTAAATTTAGTTTTTAAGTAACCTCGTTTACCGTACTTTCTTGCCTTGTTACCTTTTAATTTTTCGCGTCGCGTCTTCATCTTTATCCATAATGTCATGATGTCTGTCGGATATGTGTGTTGATAAGCATATAATAATATATAACTTCAGCAAAACCATCTTCACCTTCCAACCAAATATTAAATGTACAACACTTCAGTGAATATGACTTGTTTGGTATTAAGTATTTTTGTTCATCTTTCAAAAGAAACGTTGTTTTGTCATAATTTCTATAACTGATAATATTGTATTGTTTGGTGCATGCATGCCTGCGTGTGAGTTATGCTATTCCCAGTTGATAATTTTGTCTATCACTTGATGTTCTGATAAGAATTTACTGTACAATTATGGCATTATGCTACATGTAGATGTATTTCAATAAAACAATAACTAAATTCTTTTATATAAAGAAGGAAGGAATTCAAATCTTTAAAAAAAAAAACAGCCGTTTTGATTCGTATGAAATGTTAAAACATATAAGTAAAAGTCCCGTGGTAAAAATTCCGATGTGTTTAAGCAATAAATATTGTAAGGAGCGAGCGTCCGCACGGTGCCCTTGTATCACCGGCCGCCGTCGAAGAAGTATGCGGTTCTTGTTTCACCAGTATGGTGTGCTTCATGGATCCTCGATTATCACGGTCGGGTATATTATATGACTTCTATGTCAGGTCCGAGAACAATGGTCAGAAATAGTCTAGCAGTCTAATTTAATCTCTGTGAAAACTCTAAATATCAACCAAGAGCCCAAAAGACAGGTACAAATATAATTTATCAAAGGAATAAGTAAATGTGCAGAGTCCAGATCAGGATGATAATATAGTACAAACAAAGCATTAGCACAGGTCCTTGCATCAGACAATAACCAATTAATGTAATTGACAAATTGTACACAACCACTCCCAAATTGTACACTTACTGACTGTGTTTACTGTAAAATATTCCATTAATATCCAGAGCCTTTTATTTGAAGCCACCTACATTTTAATGTGATAATGTGTAAGAAAACTTCAACTATACAGATAATTTGTAATAAAATGACCAATTCAGCGATAAATAGGAAAATACTGGGATTGCCTCTTATATCCGATTACCATGTCTATAAATAGAACTATAGATGACGTAATCAATAAGCCTAAAGTATATATACGTCTCTATCCCAGAGTATGAGAAATTCCTAAGTCTGACCTGTTCAGAGGCGATCGTATGCTAGCGAAGACAGTGATGGACTGAAGAAAAAACTCCGATCCGACCTGTATTTATAAGCTTCAAAATATTACTACTTAGGAGAGGTCCGGTGATTAGACGGGAGAGGTCTAGGGACACTACTATCACATACAATTGCATGTTAAAGTAATAAACCTTATCACACACGGCCTCTCATAATATCCGCTCAAACAATAAGTGCTTTACGTTAAAATAATTATACAGAGTAGAAAAATACATGTAAAACTACTATTTAATGCCGCTAAGGCTATGGATTAATACTGAGTTTAGGGAATTCCCTGCGGTAGTGACGTCAGACGACGGTAAGAGTTATCGAAACGCTTGAGAAGTCTCCGGGAGAGGCTCCGACTGACTAAACATCTAAGCGGCTAAGCCATCATTGAAAGACATAAACAGTGGCCAAAAGGGTTAGCATACTCTTTTAAATGTTATGATGACTTATTGTCCATAATATATCGTGGCTTACAAGCCTAGGAAGTTAAAGAATCAAAGTAAAAAGTTTCGAGCGTCTCGCATATAGTCAGCTTCCAAAATGGCGATTTTGAGAGGAATTTGAGATGCCGACAAAAGGCCGATTAAACACAAAATTAACATGGAAATCATGTGTCATTTCTAAAATGTTCTACAGTTGTAATTTGAACAATCATCATTCACAACTTATGTACGAACACATTTTAGACTATAAAATGAACATTTTGATGTTATTTATGTAGTGAACACCGATCACACAGGCGCACGGCGTCATGTAAACCAAATCGACTGCAGGGTCGGCCGAGACAGCGGTGGTTAAAATCACCACAGTTATACGGGGCTGACACGTTACAATATTTATAATTCTTCATTTTGAAAGTTCTCTTTTTTTCAATAGTACCATCCCTGTTCCATCAGCCTTTATAGTGTTTACATGTATATGTTGTATTTATTTCAGTATTCCAGAACTTGCTCTTAACTTCATGAATCCTCGATAGATGTCGACTTCTGACGGAGAAAAACGCACAACACAGGCTAGGGTTCGAAGATGAAGGTCAAAGAAGATAATGAGCAAGGTTTATATTCGCGAGCATGATATGTTTAGAAATATTCCGCTTCTTCGTGTCATATTGCAGTCGATTCTTGAATACTCATTAGTGAGCGGTGCCGTTTTGTTTTCAATTCATTTAAGGAGGCTCCACACTTTCACAATTAACCAGCAAAATTCGTTGAAACTTTCATATAATGCTTATGTAACTATGTAGAGTTCATTTTATAAAAAAAACTAAGCATTCCGATAGTTTGGGGACTTTTTTGGAAAAACGAATTTTCGTCAATTATAATATTTTCCGGTTTTTGTGTGTGTGGTATTGTTCGGAACAATAACAACAATACAAAAATAGAAAGAAACATTGCTAATTAACCCTACAAATAGTATATTTATCGTAAAATATATAACACACGTTACACAAAGTGTTTTTTATTGAATTTGTAAACAGGACACAAAGATTCATACATATAAAGTGAGAAACTGAACAAAATATACACCATGGCTTTATCATTAATTTACTTTATATTTTACCATCACTTTGATCCTGGTGAGAGTTGTCTTCCTTGGAAAAAATCGGAACTTTTTGCAGAGGGATAGAATTTACACAATGAAAGTTTTCTCTGTTTCCATATAACAAAAATGATGCAAATAAATCAAAATTATGATATCAAAATGACCAATTTGTTGTTCTTTTATGGAACCAAATTACTCTCAGACATGTATACACTTTTGACATCATTCCACAGTCCGCTATCGCGCGGTATATTTACATGTCCGGTACATAATTGAGCCGCCGGCTGGGATTTGGGTCCTGAAAACGGGAATTCCGACAGACGTCATACTTCTATTCTATTTCTGTTTCGCGCGAAAATGGAAATCCCACTTGCTTTAAAAGAATGTACAATATAACTTATATTATTCCCAAAACATATACATATAATGTACCTACTGAAACTAGAAGGCTATCTCTTAATTATTCAAACAATATTATACACTTTAGATATCAATAATTAATAAAATCGTCTTAAATATCGAAGCGACAGGGATTTCCCGTTTTCTGGTTCGCACACTTCCGGTAGATTGTTTACATTCGATACGGAAGATGACAGACACGGTGGCTGCGTTTAAACTTGTGACATGTAGCAGCCTATCTTCCACCCAATTTAAAGTATATGCATTGATGTGATAGTGTGATAGCTGCAGAGCTAGACGATCAGTTCAGTCACTTCTTTCCCGTTTCCCGGATGCATAGGAACACTTCGGCCTCCTCTACCTTGATTAAAATAATATCGTCGTCAGAAAGCTACGTTATCGCAGAAGAAAGAAAAACATGCTGTAAAATATGAGCATGTACAGCAAAGATTCCAAGGTATGTAAACATTAAGAAAAATATGTGTTTTTTTTATTGTATAATGAGATTAATGAATAATTGCTTTAAAAATCACATCATGAATAGAAATTGTGTAATGGGCAAAACGGGTCCTCCTTAAAAGCGTCTTCAAGTGACAACAAGCGTCGCCAGACAAAATCTATAAAAATACCGAATAAAGTAAGCGCCATCAGAAGATTTGTTGTTGATATGACTATAATACACCTTTATAACAAATTTCAATCTGATATTTGAAAAATTGACCGAGTTATGATGAATTGAATTTTACGATCTGCGGCGTGGCACGTGTGTGTAACAAACCTGTGCAGTTAAGAAAGCGTCGCTAGACAATATAAAAACTCTTACTAAGTAAGCGAAATCAGAGGATATGTTATGAATAAGACTTTTATTGATACATATTTCAAATTTTAGCTAGATATATGAAAAAACGACCGAGTTATGATGAATTTAGTTTTTACGATTGGTGGCGTGGCACACGTGTGTGAATTGAACTCCGCAGATCGTGAAGCGTCTTCAGACTTTACCTCAAAGATTAACCTAAAAAGTAAGCTACATCAGAAGATATGTTTTTTATATGACTATGATACACCTTTGTGCCAAACTTTAGGTCGATATTGAAAAAATGACATAGAAATAACGAATTGAATTTTTACGATTGGCGCCGTTGCACATGTGTATAAAGAAATCTACAGATCTAGATCGTGAAGCGTCTTCAAACTATATCTCTAAAATTAATCTGAAAAATAAGCAACATCAGACGATGACTATAACACACTTTTATACCATATTTCAGTTTGATATTTGAAAAAATTGACCGAGTTATCGTGAGATAAAATTTACGATGTACAAGTATGAATATGTACAGCGTATCACACATGTGTGCACACATATATAAGGACTTCGCATAGCTGAATACGGCCACCCCGGATTATATATTGCTGTGAAAACACTGGTATAACATTTTGTTTGTTTTATTATTTTCCTCATCAGAATGAATGATTTTTTTCAGTTCAATGGTTGATTTTTTTTTCAGTTCCATTCTTTGTAGAAGTTACCAGATCGCTACGGACTCTTTGTCCATAATATATGTTCGTGTGACTATATCTATGTAATGCTGCTTTTTTTTTGTAGACTTATAAATAAACATAAGATAAAAAAAAATAACTTTTAATAAAGCTTAATGCTTAATATCGTCGGTATTTTCATATTTTTAGCGATTCCTGCGGTATTGTGAACATGTCATTCGTAGAAGTAAAAACAAAAATTGGTTTTCTAGCACACATGTTTTGGGAACTTTTAACTTTTAGAGCTTAATCAAATGTTGACAATTCCCGCAAAACAACTAAGCTTGAAATTTTGTGCTTGCGCGGCCAGTTCATAGTCACCGGTACCAACGACCATCAAAAGTATTGCGATTGTTGCATGCTGAATCAGCTCGGGAACTTATGAGGTTAGTCCGAATTGTTCTGACGTTTTATCAACCTTTTTTATATCGGTCTGTCCTCGATTAACGTCAGAACTCCGGCCCTCTATAATATGCGGGAAATATGCGACCCGCGCCCGGAGCGCACTTCAAACTGATATTTTAGAAACAAATCGTCACTTTCACACACATATCGCACATGACCGATATAAAATAAATCGATAAAACGTCAGAATAATTCGGACTATTATGAGGTTTGCGCTTGATGGTGTGATTCAACCTTTTAGACAATCATTTTTCTACGTACACCATCCACTGACCTGGGCTTAATTTAATTACGTGCAACACCATAGTATTGAGACTGATGAATGGTATAAAGTACATAAACCCTGAATTCGATCGGGAACTTCATAAGTTTGAAACTTGATCATGTGATTCATTGAATTGCAATTGTTGTTTTTCAATCTTCTTTGTAAAACACCCCGCGCTTGATCGTTGGTAAAATCTTTTCTGACCAATATGTCTCTATACGTGTTCTATACGACTCATTAATTTTTTGCAAGATAGTAATTAATTTATATTAAATGTCAATTCAGTAAACTTTTCTTGTGTTATCTTGTCTAGACTATGCATCAACTGGCCTTTTTAGGGGCATCATCTGGTTTAAATATAAAGTGATATAGACGTCTAATTGTTAACGTAATTGAGCATGTCAGTTAAACAATGTTTATGCATCAATATGATCCGGGCTGTAGACATATGTGACACGCCGAGAGCTTCATACGTGTACTCATAAAACTTAAATGCCTCACGATAACTCGGTAATTTAGCCCCCTGAAATCCATCGTTTCTGATTGTACAATGTTGTTTTTCACGTCCAATGAATGTGTTGAGAATGCATTTTGTTTATAAAACTGTTTTACTTCACAATATAGCTGTCAATTTTTATATATTGTGTTGCATAGATGATCACCAAACCTTGTATCTACCAGGTATATATAAATTGGTTTTTAATGCATATACTTTCTGTTGATATGTATATTAAATGTTCATTTTGGGGGAACTAAATGTGAAACCTGCACTTGGCGGGGAGGAGACTGATGTGAGACTAGTTATGAGAGGGAAAGTCATTCCTGAAGGTCTTCTAGAAAGTGGTGATGAAGGCCAGGGACCTTCTCTGCCTACACTAGATGTAATTAAGCTCATATTGGTGATCTATCCAAACAAAGGAATGATGACATGCTGTGTTTGAAATCTACTAATAGTGGATTTCAGTGACTATTCAGTCTATTTGTACTGGCCTAAGGACGGTCTTTCTGTGGCTGTACAAGTTTTCTAATGTTTTCATCATGTCAAAGTGTTTACTGGATGTAGGAAGTGTGTAGTGATGTGATATGAGTATTGAAATTTTCCCTGGCCAATAAAATGATGGGGAAATGAACAAAACATAACTTGTTATTTATTTTCTACAAAAAAAACAGTATTGAATATAGAAATAACATAGTCTGTGCCTTAACTAAAATGCCTGTTTTGTTTTCTGAAAATGAGGTTTAACAAATATTTGAGAAAAATAATCACTAAATAAAAACAGCAAGATTTTGAAGTCTTTTATTCAAATGGAAAATGGTACTGTTGGAACAAGTGACCTCATCAACCTCAAATATTTACATGGGGAAAGCCTGAGGCTAAGTATACCAGCATTTTCAACTAAAATAGAATAGTCAAATACTTAATACACATGATTGTACTTTACTGAGTGGTTGGGTGGTGAAGTGGATAGCGCACTTGCCTTTCACCAAGGCGGCCGGGGTTCGATTCCCCAATCGGACGTGAACAGATATGGGGTCACCAGTTTTGACCAAAGTGTCGCAAGAATATATACGCGCTAAAGTGTAATTAATCCGTAACACAGAAGGCCATGATTTTCTAGATATAATCTCTTCAATACATTAAAAACTCGTTGAGCTTGGCATGACTCACATTCAAAGTGGCGACGTAAAATACAGTGACCACGCTTGCAACGTCAAAACTCGCACCACTTTATTTCATGTAAGGTCATTCCAAAACTCGCACCACTTTATTTCATGTAAGGTCATTCCAAAACTCGCACAAATTAATTTCATGTAGGTCATGGTCATTACAAAGTGGTATAGATTTGTGAATACTGATTAAAGTTTTTGTTGTAAACATATTTTTGTCACAGCTATAACCGGAAGAAAAACTGTAGAGATGTTAGTCTACAAAGTTCAAAAGTACAGAAGTATTATTTGTACCATGGTCATAAAGAACCCTATTTGTTTTACATTTCAGTATTTGTGTATGACTTAATAACATATTTATTTATTTCCATTTAAATGCTCTGGCATTTCCCTTCACAATCATGCTTAAACTTCTGGAGTGAAGCCAGACATAAGCAGTTAAAATGAATATACATATGTTACATATTCCCGCGAATCTGTTTATATCTATGAATTGGAAGCTTTATTCCTGAAGTACGTGTGCTTATACATTTCCCGATAAAATCTCGATACCGGGTGTTGAAATATCATCGTCACGCACGTGTACTATTGTTTACCAGGTGTTACTATAATCGTTTGCACTACGATATTGAAATGCCCGATACGCAATACGGAAATGACGACGCGGTGTACCTGCACATTTCGATCGAGATAATTGAGTCCGAGCTATACTTTTTCCGGAAATACGTCACGAAAATGGACACTGATGACGATGTGTGGAGTCACTAAGTTGCAATAGATAAGTGTACTGTTAAATTGACGCACCCACAAAATATGCAATAGAGAACAACATATTTGAATTTCAATCAGCACTTTTTATAGCCTAGTACAAAATATTTTAAACACGAAAAGCGTTAAAATAAAACTACCGCTAAAAGATGTACGCTTGCAGTAACTGCCTTAGACCACTATTTATCTGGTGTTTTCTCTCCCTTTATTTCTCTCTACTTTTAACTATATTTTGTACTTTTTTCTTTCCTAGCGCCTTGATTGGGAACACTTCACATTTGACTTGCATGTTGAACGTTCGCCCATGTTAGGAAGGTATTGGGTTCCGTCCCCAGGTCGTGACATACCAAAGTCCTACTTAACGTTCAGCATTTAAGGAAATAGCAACAACTGGTTCACTCGTTATGAGTTTAATGTGACCAAAACCGAATGCTATGCTGGGTGCTTTCGACAATAAATTATCAATGAGATAGCACTATAAAGTCGACATCAGATTGATGTTATCGCAAGGAGGCAATTACACCAACATACTCTGCCTGCAACACACATACAAACATGCATGTCTACATTACACACATGGAGGCACATTCTTCATTGACCTTAGCTGTTGATAGGACGTTTAACCCTATAAACCCAAACCAAACTGATTTCTTCCCATGACAAATACGCTTACTTCTTTTTATAACTACAATATATACATATGTATTTCTGTCAATCTCTGTTGTTTAACCTGGCTCATCTTTTCTCGCATCTCAGACAGTGATATCCCATGTCATACCACATGCTAGATTTTTTATATCTTGTCCGATCTGTCTTGTACCTTTACGTGACATTTCGCGGAATTTTTACACTGCGATGTATTCATCCGCTTAAAACTGCTTAAAATTGGCAATTTGCATTATAAATGTTCTGTTTTGTCGCTATATGTATACATTTGATGTTGTTAGATATTTGATGTTGTAGATAAAATATAATCTACGCTGTGAAATACGTTGTAATCTATTTAAGGACGGACTACATTTTTACGCGGAAGCATTCGAATGTAGCTGAAGGAATGAAGATCTAGAGGTCATTATCATTTGAGGCCAAAGGCGGGATACTTGTAGTTTTTAGCAAAATTGAATTGTGTTTTTTTCGAACTAAAATGTGCGAGAAAAAAATCAATTACCTGTATCTGAGAAAGATATGGTTATCTCAGTCTCGGGACAAGATTCTGTAACATCCCAACATCGGATTACGCCTCGGTTGGGATTTTGTTACAGAATCTTAACCCACGACTGAGATAACATGATATCGCTCAGTTACAGGTAGTATATTTTATTCATTCTACCTCTCTCCTATATGTACCTGTAAATATATCCCTCTTGTTTCCTGTGCTTTGATCTTATTCAAGACCATTTTCCTAGTACTCCTTTTCACCTGTCTGGTTCTTAATATCCAAAAAATATGAGTAATAACAGTTTAAATGTTTAAGAAACCAATTAACCAATCGTACTAGGCCTAGTCTTCTTGTCTCCTTATCAAGGTGGCGTCCACTGAGACTTCAATTTTGCTATGCCATATTCCAGGGGTGCAGAGAGCGAAAGTGAGCGAAACACCAGCTGGATATCGAGGAATAGGTGGCGCCCACTGAGCCTTCAATTTTGCTATGACATATTCCAGAGGTGTAGAGAGAGAAAGTGAGCGAAACACCTGGATATCGAAAATTACTAAGGCGTTTGTACAACTTGTCAACTATGACCTGCACCGGGACGAATAAACTTTTTATCAATAGCGGTAAATTATTGAAATTGTCATTTGGCTTAATTTTACACTAAAATTATGAATGGGTGTGGGTTATTATTTATCCTAGGCCTTACGAAATATAACTTAAGTAAATTTGTATACACAATACATACCGCTGTTGGTTACAGCTGGCACTTGCAGCAGATGAATCGTTACCGTGACATTTTAACTGTTTGTAGAAAGGTGAACCCAAACAAATTTAAGTTGTTGACAAAAACTTTGTCGTCGCAATAACGAAAATGGGACACCAGCTGGCCAATGATCAGTTGGTGTACCAGAACACACCTGATCAGTCACCTGTTAAACTTTTAAGTGCAGTTTTATCGACCGTTATTAAAGCTTTAAAAAGCAATACAAATATTTGATTTAAACTTAATGCACAGATTCGCACTAATATGCTCATTCTTACGAATGCACAGATTTCTACATCTACTTGTTTTGCAGAACATCTTGCTACAAATAAAATAGGGGAAAAGTCCCGGCGTGCGTCAGAGGTTAAATATTTTATTTCGGATATTTATATAATTAACTGCAGCTACAAAGATTAAAACCCAGATTTGTTTAAAATGACCATAAAGCAAGAACTTTTTCTCTCGTAATTACGCCGGTCTAACACAAGGAGGAGATATGGTAAAAACACTATTCTGTTATGTGATGAACATTCGATTTCCTCTTACATATTTCTACAGGAGCTAACATTTTACCGAACTACACAAAAACATACACATACATCACACGTTCTACCACCCCTACCCCTAAACACACACACACATATATACGTGCAACCCAACACCATCACACACGCGTGCATACATGCACGAATGGTTGCATCTTGCATAATGTAAAGATCTAAACACGGGTACGTGCACACTGATCGCACACAGATAAAAATAAACACAAATTATCATTCCGAGTGTTCCTATTAAGTAAAAAAAAGTATTCAATGTTAACGAATTAAAACATGGCAGAAACACTACATTTGTGATATCTGTGCCTGCACATGGGCATAGTACAGTCGTGGTTATTTTAACAATAATTTGAGCAGCTATTAATGATTTCATTAATTTGTAAGACCAGGGACACTATATACACTATATACGTCCCTGGTAAGACTTAGTATTGTACCGCAAACAATAAAAAATTTAAAAAATTTAATTTAAACCGCATTAAAACACTTCGTTATTTACTGATTCGAAATGAATTATAATAAAAATCAGTAAGAAAAGAACCAGTGTAGTTCTTGATTTAACTAGTTCGTGATTTGATATCTTTAATTCTATTAAACACTTAAAAGAAAAAGAAAAAAAAGGACTTCGTATAGGTTGTACAACTTCTGCCCTATCCCATTGCTAAAATTATAGACAATAGAGTATGTTAAAATAAAAATGGAGCGGAACGTATACGTTCTGCCCTTATAAGTAACCATAAGTCAAAATAAAAGATGCTAAAGGTGAAAACACTTAACGGAATCTCTATAGTGTATAATGCTTTTATATTCCGACCCCTACTGCTCTTACTATTACATGTATTGGCATGACTTTCAACTATATACCCCGGCCACCACATCGCATTCTTAACATAGGACTATACAACTATAGAGATAGCTTTCCCTTAATTACATCTCCGCACCATTACACCCGCTATCGTGTCTTTCCTTAACGACCACTAGCGTCTGAAATTGTTTTGATGTTTTTGTTATGTTGTATATTTAGCAGTTAACTTTCCACTCTCTTGCATATGCATGCAAAAATATGTTTTAAGGATTTCTACTGTAACTTAGTATGGCGAAAATAGGCTTACCGGCGTAGACGTATAGGTGTACAATGTGAT
>NW_018406620.1:0-338 GCF_002113885.1 Mizuhopecten yessoensis | reverse complement strand
TACAGGTGTACAATGTGACAGATGTACATACTCCATGTTTGTTACTGGTGTACAATGTGACAGATGTACATACTTCATGTTTGTTACATGTGTACAATGTGACAGATGTACACTTCATGTTTGTTACAGGTGTACAATGTGACAGATGAACATACTCCCTGTTTGTTCCAGGTGTACAATGTGACAGATGTATATACTCCATGTTTGTTACAGGTGTACACTGTGACAGATCTACACTTCATGTTTGTTACAGGTGTACACTGTGACAGATCTACACCTCATGTTTGTTACATATGTACAATCTGACAGATGTACACTTCATGTTTGTTTCAGGTGTA
>NW_018406619.1:1926-2637 GCF_002113885.1 Mizuhopecten yessoensis | reverse complement strand
CACAGGATACACCCCCGTACAAGGCTGCACGGGGAAATACATAACTTTGACATACTGGAACACGTCATGATAACCTAGAAAAGAAGTGTCGCAAAAGGCACAGGATACACCCCCGTACAAGGCTGCACGGGGAAATACATAACTTTGAAATACTGGAACACGTCATGATAACCTAGAAAAGAAGTGTCGCAAAAGGCACAGGATACCCCCCCGTACAAGGCTGCACGGGGAAATACATAACATTGACATACTGGAACACGTCATGGTAACCTATAACAGAAATGTCGCTGAGGGCACAGGATACACCACCGTGCACGGCATCACGGGGAAATACATAACATTGACATACTGGAACACGAGGGCACAGGATACACCACCGTGCACGGCATCACGGGGAAATGGAGCCTAGAACAGAAGTGTTTCTGAGGGCACAGGATACACCCCCGTACAAGCTTGAACGGGGATATACATCCCATTGCCATACTGGAACACGTCATGGTAACCTATAACAGAAGTGTCGCTGAGGGCACAGGATACACCCCCGTACAAGGCTGCATGGGGAAATACATAACATTGACATACTGGAACACGTCATGGTAACCTAGAACATAAGTGTCGCTGAGGGCATAGGATACGCCCCCGTACAAGGCTGCACGGGGAAATACATAACATTGACATATTGGAGGACGTCATGGTAACCTAGAACAGAAT
>NW_018406619.1:0-338 GCF_002113885.1 Mizuhopecten yessoensis | reverse complement strand
ACAAGGCTGCATGGGGAAATACATAACATTGACATACTGGAACACAGCATGGTAACCCATAACAGAAATGTCGCTGAGGGCACAGGATACACCACCGTACAAGGCTGCATGGGGAAATACATAACATTGACATACTGGAACACGTCATGGTAACCCATAACAGAAATGTCTCCGAGGGCACAGGATACACCCCCGTACAAGGCTGCATGGGGAAATACATAACATTGACATACTGGAACACGTCATGGTAACCCATAACAGAAATGTCGCTGAGGGCACAGGATACACCACCTTGCACGGCATCACGGGGAAATACATAACATTGACATACTGGAACA
>NW_018406618.1:75465-76540 GCF_002113885.1 Mizuhopecten yessoensis | reverse complement strand
ACGACACCATTACACAGCCGGGTTTATATCATGTAACGACAACATAACACAAACGGCTGTGTATGCTGCAATGACACCATTATACAGCCGGGTGTATATCCTGTTACGACACCACTACACAGATGAGTTTGAATCTAGTGACGACACCATTTCACAGACGACGGGTGTGTATCATGTAACGACACCAATACTCAACAAGGAGTACAATAAATATCCTGTAACTACAAAATTTTAACGCCGGGTGTGTATCCTGTAACAACACCATTGCACAGACGAATGTGTAACCTGTAACGACACCATTACACAGCCGGGTGTATATACTGTATCGACACCATTACACAGCCGGGTTAGTATCCTGTTACGACACCATTACATTGCCGGAAGTATATCATGTAGCGACCACATTACACAGACAGGTGTATATCCTGTAACGACACCATTACACAGGCAGGTGTATATCCCGTAACGACATAATTACATAGCTGTGTGTTTTTCATGTAACAAAACCATTACCGGGTGTATATCATGTTACGACACCATTACACAGATGAGTATGAATCCAGTGACGACACCATTTCACAGACGGGTGTGTATCATGTAACAACACCATTACACAGCCGGCTGTGTATCCTGAAACGAAACCATTACACAGCCGGCTGTGTATCCTGTAACGACATAATTACATAGATGTGTGTTTTTCATGTAACAAAACCATTACATCGCCGGGTTTATATCATGTTACTACAACATTACACAAACGGCTATGTATGCTGCAATGACACCATTACACAGCCGGGTGTATATCATGTTACGACACCATTACACAGACGGTCTGGTATCCTTTAACGACACCATAACACAATTTGGTATATATCCTGTAACGACACCGTTGCACAGACGGGTTTGTATCCGGTTAAGACAACATTACACAGTTGGGTTTGTATCATGTAACGACACCATTACACAGCCAGCAGTATATCCTCTTACGACACTATTACACAGCTAGGTGTATATCCTATCCTGTAACGACATAATTACATAGCCGTGTGTTTTTCATGTAACGACACCATTACAC
>NW_018406618.1:61119-63320 GCF_002113885.1 Mizuhopecten yessoensis | reverse complement strand
GTGTATATCCTGTAACGACATTACACAAACGGGTTTATATCCTGTAACGACACCATGACACACACTGATGTGCATTCTGTAACGACACCATTACACAACCGGCTGTATAACCTGTTAATACAACAGTACACAGACGGGTGTGTATCCTATAATGGCAACAGTACATAGACGGTTGTTATCATGTAACGACGCCATTTCACAGACGGTTGTGTATCCTTTAACGACACAATTTTTCAGACGGGTGTGTATCCTGTAACGAAACCATTACACAGCAAGGTGTACAATATATATCCTGTAACGACAACATTATAACGCCGGGTGTGTATCCTGTAATAACATCATTGCACAGACAAATCTGTACCCTGTAACGACACCATCACACAGCCGGGTGTATATACTGTATCGACACCACAACACAGACGGGGGTGTATCCTGTAACGACACCATAACATAGCCGGGTGTAAATCCCGTAACGACACTATTACACAGCTAGGTGTAGATCCTATCCTGTAACGACATAATTACATAGCCGTGTGTTTTTCATGTAACGACACCATTACACCGCCGGGTTTATATCATGTAACGACACCATTACACAGCCGGGTTTATATCATGTAACGACAACATAACACAAACGGCTGTGTATGCTGCAATGACACCATTATACAGCCGGGTGTATATCCTGTTACGACACCACTACACAGATGAGTTTGAATCTAGTGACGACACCATTTCACAGACGACGGGTGTGTATCATGTAACGACACCAATACTCAACAAGGAGTACAATAAATATCCTGTAACTACAAAATTTTAACGCCGGGTGTGTATCCTGTAACAACACCATTGCACAGACGAATGTGTAACCTGTAACGACACCATTACACAGCCGGGTGTATATACTGTATCGACACCATTACACAGCCGGGTTAGTATCCTGTTACGACACCATTACATTGCCGGAAGTATATCATGTAGCGACCACATTACACAGACAGGTGTATATCCTGTAACGACACCATTACACAGGCAGGTGTATATCCCGTAACGACATAATTACATAGCTGTGTGTTTTTCATGTAACAAAACCATTACCGGGTGTATATCATGTTACGACACCATTACACAGATGAGTATGAATCCAGTGACGACACCATTTCACAGACGGGTGTGTATCATGTAACAACACCATTACACAGCCGGCTGTGTATCCTGAAACGAAACCATTACACAGCCGGCTGTGTATCCTGTAACGACATAATTACATAGATGTGTGTTTTTCATGTAACAAAACCATTACATCGCCGGGTTTATATCATGTTACTACAACATTACACAAACGGCTATGTATGCTGCAATGACACCATTACACAGCCGGGTGTATATCATGTTACGACACCATTACACAGACGGTCTGGTATCCTTTAACGACACCATAACACAATTTGGTATATATCCTGTAACGACACCGTTGCACAGACGGGTTTGTATCCGGTTAAGACAACATTACACAGTTGGGTTTGTATCATGTAACGACACCATTACACAGCCAGCAGTATATCCTCTTACGACACTATTACACAGCTAGGTGTATATCCTATCCTGTAACGACATAATTACATAGCCGTGTGTTTTTCATGTAACGACACCATTACACAGCCGGGTTTATATCATGTAACGACACCATTACCGGGTGTATATCATGTTACGACACCATTACACAGATGAGTTTGAATCCAGTGACGACACCATTTCACAGACGACGGGTGTGTATCATGTAACGACACCATTGAACAGCCGAGTGATTATCCTGTAACGACACCATTAAATAGGCGAGTGTATATCATATTCCGTTATCACTACACAGACGGGTGTATATTCTGTAACGACACCATTAAATAGCCGAGTGTATATCATATTCCGTTATCACTACACAGACGGGTGTATATTCTGTAACGACACCATTAAACAGCCGAGTGTATATCCTGTAACGACACCACTACACAGACGGGTCACTTGGATGTTGACAATTGCATTACAATGTCCAGGGCCATTACTTAAAAACACACATTCCCTATCGTTCAGTTTAATTACAATCGTACTTTGTGTATCATCAGTTAATTAGTCGCCTATCAGACATTCCAATGCTAAATGCAATACAGATGGATATCGTAGTAATTTACTATTATTTTGTAGTTTTA
>NW_018406618.1:31059-55320 GCF_002113885.1 Mizuhopecten yessoensis | reverse complement strand
ACACAGCCGGGTTTAAACCCTGTAACGACACCACTACACAGATGGGTGTGTAACCTTTTGATGACACAATTGCTAAGACGGGTTTTTATCCTGTAACGACACCATTACACAGCCGGTTGTACATTGTGTAACCTGTAACGACAACATTACACAGATAAGGTTGTATCCTGTTACGACACCATAACACAGTTGGGTGTGTATCCTGTAACGACACCATTACAAAGCCGAATGAGTTCCTTTCACGACACGACTATAATGCCATGTGTATATATTTTAACGACACCATTGCACAGTCGGGTGTGTATCCTGTAACGACGCCTTTACGCACCCGGGTTTGTTACCTGTAACGACACCATTACACAGCCGGGTTTATATCATGTAACGACAACATTACACAATCGGCTGTGTATGCTGCAATGACACCATTACACAGCCGAGTGTATATCATGTTACGACACCATTACGCAGATGAGTTTGAATCCAGTGACGACACCATTTCACAGACGGGTGTGTATCATGTAACGACACCATTACACAGCCGGCCGTGTATCCTGAAACGAAACCATTAATCAGCCGGCTGTGTATCCTGTATCGACATATTTACATAGCCGTGTGTTTTTCATGTAACAAAACCATTACACCACCGGGTGTGTATCATGTAACGACCCCATTACACAGCCGGGTTTATATCATGTAACGACAACATTACACAAACGACTGTGTATGCTGCAATGACACCATTACACAGCCGGTTGTATATCATGTTACGACACCATTACACAGATGAGTTTGAATCCAGTGACGACACCATTTCACAGACGACGGGTGTGTATCATGTAACGACACCATTACACAGCCGGCTGTGTATCCTGAAACGAAACCATTAATCAGCCGGCTGTGTATCCTGTATCGACATAATTACATAGCCGTGTGTTTTTCATGTAACAAAACCATTACACAGACGAATTTGTACCCTGTAACGACACCATTACACAGCCGGGTGTATATACTGTATCGACACCACAACACAGACGGGTTAGTATCCTGCTACGACACCATTACATTGCCGGAAGTATATTGAATATCCTGTAACGACACCATTACCCAGACAAGTGTATATCCTGTAACGAAACCATTACACAGACGGGTGTGGATCCTGTAACGACACCATTACCCAACGGCTGTGTATCCTGAAACGAAACCATTAATCAGCCGGCTGTGTATCCTGAAACGAATCGATTAATCAGCCGGCTGTGTATCCTGAAACGAATCGATTAATCAGCCGGCTGTGTATCCTGTATCGACATACTTACGTAGCCGAGTGTTTTTCATTTAACAAAACCATTACACCGCCGGGTGTATATCATGTGACGACACCATTACACAGATGAGTTTGAATCCAGTGACGACACAATTTCACAGACGACGGGTGTGTATCATGTAACGACACCATTACACAACGGCTGTGTATCCTGAAACGACACCATTACACAGCCGGCTGTGTATCCTGAAACGACACCATTACACAGACAAGTGTATATCCTGTAACGACATTACACAAACGGGTTTATATCCTGTAACGACACCATGACACACACTGATGTGCATTCTGTAACGACACCATTACACAACCGGCTGTATAACCTGTTAATACAACAGTACACATACGGGTGTGTATCCTATAATGGCAACAGTACATAGACGGTTGTTATCATGTAACGACACCATTTCACAGACGGTTGTGTATCCTTTAACGACACAATTTTTCAGCCTGGTGTGTATCCTGTAACGAAACCATTACACAGCAAGGTGTACAATATATATCCTGTAACGACAACATTATAACGCCGGGTATGTATCCTGTAATAACATCATTGCACAGACAAATTTGTACCCTGTAACGACACCATCACACAGCCGGGTGTATATACTGTATCGACACCACAACACAGACGGGGGTGTATCCTGTAACGACACCATAACATAGCCGGGTGTATATCCTGTAACGAAACCATTACGCAGCAAGGTGTACAATATATATCCTGCAACGACAACATTATAACACCGGGTGTGTATCCTGTAACAACACCATTGCAAAGTCGCCTTTCAGACATTTCAATGGATTCAGTGGATGTCGTTTTTGCAAATATTAATGAGGCTATATAGTATTATATTTCCATATATATATATGCAGACTAAACATCACAGATGTTATATTGTGATATTTGAAACAAAACAAAAAAATATGGTAAAAATGCAATATTACTTATATGTATAATACCAATATAATTTTAATTTTTCGAGACGAGATTTGACTTATTGGTGAGCTTATGTTAAGACCGTGTTGTAGTTATACTTTCCGCACTCTGTGTGTTAGTTCTGAAATTATTGATTCTTGTTCTAAATTGACCGCATATATGTTACTTTTGGGTGTGTGCTGGTTCGAAATGACTGAGATAAAGTGAACAGATACAATAATTGTTTTCACTTACTAACACGACATTATGTCTGTCACCAGTTTAACGAATAACCTAATAGTATCCTCTCTACTTAGGTAGGTATATGGTATCCGTCTTTGAATGTCGTCATTGCGCATTTTCCTCCGACAGAGGAATACGCTTCGTCATGTTCTTGGTCTACATCTCTATGAAGGGTCCATATTATCAATAATTCAAAATGAATCACGGCTTGAAATCAAAAGTGAAAACAAGACAAGTCTGAATTCCTTGACCCCGATGTCAAACAACACAGCGATGTGCATGTGCTTGATAACTAATGTAATCTAACAATACATTTTCTTTTTTCCAAGGAGAACCAAGCTCGACATGATTATGTAGACCAGTCTCGCTGTATATCAATACATGGCACGGATAAAAACCTGCCTCCTTTGTACTTGATTCCGGTATTTCACAAGAAACCTTATAAATATCGTTTTGTCGCTGGTTGTGCTGAATGCTCAACAAAGCAATTATCCAAACTTGGAACTACCATTCTTAGTATCATAATATTTTGGCTACAGTCTTATTGTAGTACTGAAGTAGAATTACTGGGATATTGTCTTTAATATGTTTGCACCCTCAATACCACCATTCATCATATTTAATAGAAGAATACCAATGCGATATAAACATAAAATCAAGATAATTACGTTTCTGACTGACACAACTTTGTAGTGCTCAGAGCAGCAGCCTTCATTCATTAGTTTAATGTTAAGGTATTCATGTTTTCCTTGAGTGAAATTTAAAGTCTATACAGTTATTATCCATCCGTTTATTTAGTTCCTGAAAATTCAACATATATATAACAAACACAAACACGTTTCAATCAAATGACATTTTGTATCAATACATAATTTATTCGAAATGTGTATGTAACAGTTTTAATGATGGAAGCAATTTTTTGAAGACATCTATCAAAACGGTTTCAAACTATTTTTGTTTGAAATTGTATGACAATATGCATTGTCGATGAAACGTCTAAGGGTATAATGAGCAAAGGCGATAGGGGTTCGATCCTCGATGTCGTCGTGCACATGGATATTCAGAGAAAGGTGTTTTTGTCCTGCCCACACAATACCAACAACCCAGGTGGATTATACAATGGTATGGGGTGGATGTTGCGGTATCTGTGCTATAACATTCAAGTAAGGTGGCACTATAAATGATGCCGTTGGAAGCACGGTCCCATTACAAACAGATCACAACGCATCTCCAGCACACAAGCAGGCATACACACAAAGGGATATATTAGCAAGGTGGCAATGGACTAGTAGTTAGCGCCTGATATGGCAACTCCTACGAATTCCTCAAAATTATATTGATTAATGTATATATGATAAATGTATTAATTGTATATGTACTGTAAAGCGCTTTAGAGTGGCTAATGCTAACTAGATAGGGTGATATATCAAATGTATATTAATATTAATATTAACGGAGATTGAAAGCTTGAATTAGGATGGCAACCTCTGCTAGCTTTTAAATGGTATCCGTATACTTCGTTAAAATCTATTGAAAAAGCAAAACAGTCCTTAAACTCATTTTATAAAACGTCATTTAAACTGTGTTGATTCATCAAACATTATTGTCTGTTTTATATGATACATCTTGCCGATGGCCGACCGACAAAGCAAAGTCCAACCCCAAAGATTAACGTTGGTACGTTGTGTTGATTCCGGGTGAACTGAACATGCCCCAGTTGTCCGGTTTCACATTTAGGTTTTAGCTAAACCTGTATTGTTCAGTCGTACTCGTTATGTGTTCTAAAAATAGAACGCTTATTCCCAGCGACAAAACAACTCATTTGGGTTCGTTACAAATGTTTATAATCATACACACTAATTTGATTCAGTAAGGTTATTTGCGTTGTGGCCCATATCAGTATAGCATATATAGTTCGGTCAGCACATGAGTTTGACTTTCTGTAAATATAGAATTCTCTGATAAAATAGTCTACATGCACACTTATAGTATAGGGATTTGTTTTGCATGAACAGAACGTCAAACTCCGGTGGTGTTATAGACATAATGTATGATATGACCCATATCAGTATGCCTCTAATGTTATGTGTACATACTAAACAGAGACATTTTAATGAGCTACTGTGTTAACGCAGATACCTAGTCGCTGCATATTCATTGACAAGTTGCAATTAAGAAGATTCGAAGAAAATAATTGCTACTACAGGAATCAACAGGATTTATAATTATTCTTACTTCACATACATTCTAGCACATAGTGTATAGAAAAGTCCTAGTCATAGTAATTTAAGGATGGTTTATTGAGTGTGAGGGGAATGTTAATACAATATTCTACATTTTGGAACTTGAAAATAATATATGTTCAGTGTTTTGTTTACAGTATAATAAATTATTCATGCTACATCGTCATTTTCATGTTGTTATAGTATATAGGGAAGATAAACAAACGTGTGATTGATGTTCCTATAGCTACCTAGCCCAGAGTACCTCGCCTTTTAGTTTCTGTTTGGTTTTTAGAGAGGAAAAATAATCTGATAGATACTTTTTTTCTTATGAAAATGACTGAGTTGTTAATCAATTGTTAAATCCCTATCTGTCATTAACTTTAATTTTCTCAACATGTCTGTCATGCGCCTGCAATGACTAAAACAATATTTGTTTGATCAGATCATTGTTGTTTTCTGCCTTATTGTAGAAACAGGCGGAACAATACTTGTTAGAAACAACTGTTAACATTATTCATTTACTCAACTTTTAAAGTCACCACAATCGTTCCATAAATGTCAATATCGTCCTGAGGCGTAAACCATTATGTACATGTGTTTCGCTATAAAATGGCATACATATTGTTTTAAGGATGTACACCTATGAGAAGTCAAAAATTTCCTGTATTAAAGTTTTTTTCTTATATGGATTTTTGGGAAAAGGAGTTAGTGGCATAGTAGAAAATGCAAACAAAATATATGTCGGTGTGTTCGTTTTTGTGCTATGTTCGGTCAAAAATACCAATTTAACACAACACGTGATTTTAGGTCATTTTTTGGGTTTTGACCATTTGCAGAACAAATTCATACAATTTCTTCCAAGTGTGTTATCAGATATGTATGAATGTTTTTAGAATTGATACAAATATTATTTTCTTTTAAATTATGGAAGGGAAATTTCTTAATCTTATTCTTTTAACTCATAAAGCCGATTTTAGTTACTCCTACCCCCTATTTTTTAATGAAAAAAACTATTTTTTACCATATTTTTTTTCAGATTTAACGCTTGAAATAAAAGGTTCTGGTATTTTTTATTTTTTTAAATATTTAATGAATTAAATGAAAATGAGTTTCTCTTTCTAAAACATCTACCAAAATGGGGGTCAGTGTGCTTTTTTTTGTCCCATTATCATTTGTGTTATTTTTTACCTTTTTCGGAGTCATAAATCAAAGTGCTTCAGTTACACTAAATACGTAAAAAAAATATCAATAATGTATAATTTTCAAGTTTGTTGCATAATATTCTGATCATTTTGAACATTATAAAGTTGTACAGCAAAATTGAACCTGCTACAATTAAAAATGGCGACACAATAACAATATAAGTGATCAATCTAGTGTCAAAAAGGAGAAATTTTGGCCTTTTTTGAAGCGCAAGAAATACACATTAATACACATTTTCAAAATGGCCGCCTAATTGGTATTTTTTTAAAATTCTTGTAAAATAAGCTCTACAAACAACAGGCATCTAGTTTTTTGACATATTTTTCAGATGCGTGTTTGCTTATAAACTTGATCATAACTTGTTAAATATTACAAAAACCCATTACACCAGATCAAAACGAGACTTGAACGTGATTGAAACCTCAGAAGAGTACATCCTTAAGACGTGGTATGTAGATCACAATTTGGACATTGAACCACTTCACTTTTTTATTTGAAATGTTAAGTTGTATTAATGTTTATATACAGTACATGTTATAAATGCATATTTGTTAATACATTGTCATGAACAGCGAATAATTAGGTATTTGTTACATAAGTATATTTGACACAAAAAAACAAACAAGCACTATTCCATCCGTTTAAAACATTGCACGTAATTTAACCAGTACCTATTTGACATCTTAGAGTCACGAATGACACATTTTAGATGAAACTAAATACACTTCTGCCATCTTAGCTAAATCAGTTGACCAATGATGGGTTCCCAAACATCAAATTTCCGTAGTTAAGTCGCTGTCTATCCGTCCTTAATGAGTGACGTGTTGGTATAGATTTGCTTTGAGCTTGAACCTAAATACAAAGCAAAAGAAAAGCATTATTTTTTAACCAAAACGAAAAGTATCTAAAATAAAATGATCAAGCATCGCTGCAGTTTATTTGTTGGTGTTTGCAACTACTATTGAAAATATTTATTAAATGTATCTAAACAGTTTGTATTTAGGCATTTTTATGAAAATTTAAATGAATCTGTATTGTAGTAATAGAGCAAAAGAATGTATGATAGAAATTACACGCGAATAATATTTAGACATACTATAAGGGAACACTACATTTCATGTATTGAACATTTCATAAAATCAACACGAATCGTTTTCCAAATTAAGTAGCCATGTCGTTTATACCCAAAAAATGATGTTTTGTTATGTTCTGTAAATATTGCAACATATAGGTACAATATGTTTTTTTATATAAGAAGTAGATGTAGGTAAGTTATTAAAGGAATACCCACATATCAACGTTTTTCTTAATGTAGCTCGTTTAATACGTAAACGGACAAACCTACTCGTGCGCTTAAGACATATATTCGTCAGCACAAAGATGGAATCATGTGCGCCATGTATTGTAAATGCATATAAGGGTTTTGCCGTGCATGAAGAGTGTCATCCTCACCTCTCCTTTCTTTGAGTTCCTCGTATACATTTGGGCCCGATACTCCTCCAAGTGTTTCATAATTGCTAAAAACATGACCATTAGCTAAGTAAGTTAATTGAATACGTAGTCAATTCAATGTTAAATATTCATGTTACCGATTTATTTGTGTTTTGTTTAAAATAAGTTTTACCACAAAACCGTTCTTTTTGTTTCAAATGTTTATTTCCCTTTTTCTTACTTCTGCATAGTTGCAGTCCCCATGTTGTTTGATATTGCAAGTGCTTCTAATTCTGTTCAATTAAATAGTTTTAAAAGGTGTCGTGCAGTTAACAAGTAAAGATTACCTTCTTTCTGCTCTTTCATCCAAGACAATATCTATATCAACAAAAACGAATGTTAATGAATGTTGATTTGAGATAGAATATCATGGGTTAAACGTTCCTTAATCTTTAGCAATAACACAACATCTGTAATGGTGCGATACTTTTGTTTAATAATTACGTATTATTGGACGATAAACCAAGCGCGTGCTTGTATTATTTTGTCAACAGAATATGCAAGTGGTATTGCAAATCCAAATAAGTGAACATTGGGACTGGTTTTCGTTGTTCAATAGGGGTACAACGTTATACCTTGGGAGATTTGTTAACAAACAAAAACAAACAACAGTTTCGATCTAACCTTTAGATCCACTAATCCTATGTTGAGCTCATGACTAGAATGTTCCACCTAGCTAACCAATGAGGTGACTTGAAGAGGTGTTTATATATCTGTCAATGTCGGTTGCAAATGAAAGCAAACAATATCGACAGATTTATGTCTTTATCGATTTATTATTTATCTATTTTACAGCAGGACTATACTTTTTAGTGTTTGTTGTATGTCAATATAAAAAAGCATTGGCATTTCGGACCCCATACAATGGAGATCAGGTCATCAATGATACATGTTCCAAGTGCTTCACTTCCATCAGCCATACACAAATTGTCTCAGCATTCGCGGGGTAACGCTAATGCAGCGGGCACGATTACTCTCTGCTAGTTTTGTCGTTTTTCGTATATTTCTAATACATCCGCAAACTATTAGGCATATATCGCATTATCAAATGTGTCCAGGTAAACCAGGCAGAACAGGACAACTACTTCTTGTGTTATAGATGATACAATTGCGCAGCTTGTTTTGAAATGAAATAAGCACCAGGTGACAAATGTTTGCAAACGCACAAGAACAGTCTAATGGACATAATATAATGCCATGGGCTATGTACACTGGGGTAACCACAAATTCACTTGCATTACATTTTACTTTGTCAAATAGATATGATTACAATATGTGTGTATTATGGTGATATATGTAGCTTGAGATTCGACAACAGCGACAAACTAATTTAATGAGGCTTAGCGGACTTCCTGAATCAATCTTCCAAAGTTTTGTTATCTTTGTTATATGTTTAACCATAACAAACGAACATAGGTGGATATTTCTTAATCGTATCATCCTGATCAATTCACAATACAAACTCATTTCTGATTGAGTTGCTAGAGTTTTTCTAAGTTTCCTTTGCTTTGTTTTCAGGATAATGTTTCTGTAACTTGAATAACTGAATCCCCCAAACTATGATGCAAAGTTTTAGATGGACAAATTTGAAACTTGTCTCGGGTCATGTCAAAATGAGAGCAAATAACTTATTTTAATTGGTGATTAAAAAATAAATGTATTATAAGACAACACTTGTGATCTCAGTGACCTTATGGAAAACCTACAAATGCATCAAATGGTCAATGAACCAACCCGTCGTACTGCTGATACAGAGACACTGATTGATAATGTATACGTGTCGGCACCGGAATTTATTATGGTGGTAAAGGTAGTGAAAAATGTTCTTAGTGACCACTACCCTGTGGGCATTGTACGTTCAAATTTTGCACATACTAATATGTTATATAGATCATTCAAAAACTTTGACGAAACAAAGTATTGAGGTGATATAGCCAGTGCTCTTTGGTTGAAATTGAAATTTAGAATAGTATGTATGTAATAGTATGTATGTTTTTTAAATGTCTAAATGGATTAGTACCAAATTACTTAGCAGACAGTTTTTGTCTAGCTAGGATTGTCCAGACATGAAGTTGTAGGTTTTTGGATGCAAATAATATTTGTGTTCCAAACATGGAACAACGTTTTATCCCAAACACTTTTTTTGGATTGCTAGTATTCAACTTTGGACTGTACTTCCAAAAGAATTAAAGAATGTCAATACATTTAACAATTTAAAACAGAAAGTTGTCAAACATCTTCATACATTATAAAAGTAGCTTTTTTAATGAAGTGAACCATTTTTGTTTTAAAGTATGCAACATTAGTGTATAACTAGGTCAATTTTTAAGTTTTTGCTATGTTAACATATATGTAAATTAGGCATGTGACATTTAATTGATGAAACGACGTTGCATAATTGTGCATTCTGTGATATTCTTAATATAAGACAGCTGGGATAATAGTTTTAAGGTGATCGTGTCTTAGAAAATTATGATACAATATATGTTATGCTATTTTTTTCATAAACTAATTAACACGTGCATTTTACTAACAGGGGGATCATGTGGAAGATTAGCCCAGGGCTAAACATGTATATATCCTAAATAAAGAATGTCTATTATTAGTATTATTATAATTATGAATACAAAGCATACCGTGTGCAGGTCTCGCTGGGTCGTACACGTTTTGTGCTGCAAAGTCTGTTGCATTCAATTCAGTATACAGACTTCTGCAATAGACAATCCCCATATAATTGATTGCATTGTCGTAATCAATTTAGTTTCCTAGTTATATTTATACGTACATGATCTCATTTTAGCAAATTATACAGAAATACATTTAAAGTATATGTCAAGTGAAAAATGCTAGTTAAGCCATATCCCTTCGTTCTGATTGAATGTTTACAGGTCCCATTGATACATCTTACTACTGTGTATAAATGCGGTAGTTATTTCCATATTTTTTTAATTTTTTTTACAATAATTTGTGGAAATTTATGTTTCAGATTCGGAATATCACTTTTTAATTGAATTTATTTAAAAGTTTGACTACCGAATTGTATGTTTCGATTAGGTATGTATACATATAACACTGAGTTTGGACAAAAGCAATCCGATACAATCAATATCAACACAATTATGTTTAGAAACAAGTTGAAAAATAACAAAACCGAATAAATTCAATTTTCTGTTATAGGCAAACGTCATTTATAATGAATTCATCAGTGCAATAATGAGTTATCCGCATTTACGAGGTATGACTTTAAATGTTATTTTTAGAAAATAGATAATTACCGTTCCTGATCAGATGTTATTCCTGCCGTTGCTGTAAAATATCAATTGAAACAAGGTTAACAGTACCATTATTATGATGAACACTGTTATACGAATATTTTTTCCCTGGTATAATAATACTCTTATATACATTCCAATTAAGAACTAAGCGTTACCATTGAGAGTCATGTATAATTAATCGCTTAAAGATTCAAGCTACAGTTACTGATATTATTGTAACACATACCGTGTTCGGAATCCTCGATGCTGGCGAACGGTTTGGGGGACGTATTGGTGCTGTTCATCCGTCGTTTCCTTGATAACAGATAAGTTTTAACATCACCTATGAAACATTACATAAATATAGCACTATTATAAAATGTTTATAAATCTATGTTACGGTGATAGCATACCTACTTTATATGATGATTATAAAATAACTACCGTATATTCGTCATATGAAAAAGTAGGCAGTTATGATGAAAAAGACAAAATAGGTAACAACAAATGCTGCGCTATTTTACGCAAAAGTATTATCAATTACGTATAAATTGAATGAATCAAATGTACCCCTTTTACTTACATAAATGGAAGATGTCCAAATCCTGCCAAAACAAATATCATGAAAGGGAACATTAAAGTTCAACACAGTGTGATACTATCATAACAATATCAGATTATCAGAATGATCATCACAACAGACATATATCTTATTTCAGAAAATAAATAAATTTAATTGAAAATAAATAGTCAATGGCGGCGTTGGTGTATACGTACTTGTCATAAACCCACCAATCCCTAGGTTGATGAGCAGTATGATAACGGAGACACAGGTAAGAACAATGGAGGTAACGTACAATGGACAGGTGTCATCACAAACTGAAATAACACCATACAAAATGCAATTCAAAGATCGTACAAAATACATACATTGGTCTGTCTGTTAACCGGATTATTATATATACATCGTGCATACATCAATCATAAATGTTCTACTTACAATCTTAGAATATTGACAAAATATGTATATACAAGTTCTGTGTATATTTAGCGTGCTATGGATAACTTCGTAAAGGTGATATTACAGTTGTTGTCATGCAGTGCAATATGCTGAGTCGATCAGGTATATGTACCCTGAAACAATCATCAGGTACCAATGAAGGACTGTAAAATAGTAATGTAGGGTGCTTCAAACTACTAAAACTGTACCACTAAGAGTCTTGCTTGCTGGGAAGACATTTGAGCGCTTATGCTTGTAACTAATATCTAAGAGCTTTAGTTAAACTTATACTTTAATATGTATGCTTACATGTAATGAGTGTGTAGTAAATAGGCAATATCATTATCCATATACCAGTATGTACATGTATCTGAGGACTCAGATCTCACGAGGGAATAGCGCCGTTGTAGATATTTCTGGGGTGTTGCTTTTATTATATACTGATACTATGTGCTGCAAACATTACTCATCGTTACTGTTTTAATGGATGATTTCCTAATTCCTATAGTGTGAAATAGAACTAAAATGTTCGAAACCCTGTTTTGTTTCGATTCGTCTATTTGATCAGTTGAAGCAACCAGCCAATTTAATTCAGTAGGAATTTGGCCACTAGAGTAGTAAAGCGAAAATACTGTCCGAATTACTTACGTCAGAATCATCAAAATAATAATTAGCTTTTGGACGGATTTTCTGTTTAAATAGAGCTTTGGCAACTGTTTCAGTATCTACTGGGTGGACAACAAGATAAGATAAGTATGTATTGCTGAACTATTAAAACTAAGTATTAATCAAGTACAAACCCAGGTGGACGCTAGTTGCTTATTCAGTATTTTTATGTTTGTATCAAAAACCCTTGAGGACGCGATGTCTCTACCGGTCCTTCGGAGAAACAACGAAATAAACTGTTTCGAAATTTTGAAAACTATTTTACAAGAATTTTAAAGGTAATTTAATTTTTTGGTAATAATATAGTTTGCTCGCATTGCGATTACCTTCATATATATGATCATTCTTGATATATTTGTATACATATGCGTTATAATCGGAGGGAAATATCTCTGATTAACAACCCTTCGGAAATCGCCATAATTCCTTACAAGGGAGTTAATTGAGTATGGAATTATGTGATATGTAAGTAAGTTACGTATTGATGTCGATTGAAGTCTTGTATTTGAGTAGCAAGTGATCGTGCAATATATGACGCAGGGGTCAAAATAATATGTGAGTGAGCTAAACACAATTTATTTTTTCCGTTTTTGAATTCAAACAAGATTTTTTTGGTTTATTATGTTTATAACACACATTTGCTAAATAAGTGTTAGATTCACCTCGTTGATAAGTGGTGAATCGCATTGTTGAATTTTCACTACTGCCCTTTTCATTTGTTGCGAATAGTAGAACTGTGTAAGTCGTAGCAGGAACCAAGTTTGTGAGTTGTACGCTTGGAGTTTCTTCAGTGACATCTATAATGTCCCACGTGGTTGACGACTGCTGTAGTAACCAAACATGGATCTGCTGGTCCTCTCGGCCTCGATTATTACCCGGTCTCCATGACACTACGGCAGAACTCGCTGTTATCTGGTCAACGACCAGGGCAGTCGGTGTGTCTGGGACATCTAACGTAATAACAACAAAGTGTAAAAAAAAAAGGAAAAGGAAATGCATACATCATTATCATGTTTAAGCAAGTTGAGAAGGCTTATATTGAAATAGATAGTAAACACATTGAATTAAGGAGATTTCTATTTTAAATTGAAAACGCACACGAAACATGGTGTATTTAAGTATTTCCGCATCGGATATCACCAATACGCTAATGGCTATACGACGAAGGTAAGACAATCGATAAAAATAGCTATATTTTTCTATCATTGGATTTTCACGGGAAAATATAAATAACTACACTTCCTGTAGTTTTGACAGGTCCGTAGTCATTTGAATTTAACGAAAATGAAACTTCATTAACCATTTTATCAATTTGAAAAATCGTTAAAGAGAGTGATAGCTACTTACCTATAATTAAGATAGTAAAGTGAAATACAAAATGTGGGTATATCGGGTTGATGACAGTTAGACTATAGTTTCCCATCTGATGGATTTGGAATGTCGGGAAATACAAATTTACTTTGTATCCGGGACGTGTTAGAATCTTGCCGTAGAAAATGTCGGAGACGCTCTCTGTTGTAAATGTGATCATAAGATTCTGTGTGGATGAGAGACGCTCTTCCCTACTGATGTACATGTCTGTTGGAGGAGGGTTGCTGATGAATACCAGTGACTTACGAAAAGGTTGGCCCTTGTTCGCAATATCAATCGATCCACCCTCAAGTAGTTTTGGGCTTCCTAAACATAGAGACATTTTTTTTTTATATTTTTTTCCCACATATTTTTAGTTTTTGAGTACAATTGCATTATTGAATGTATCATACTGTGTTATGATAATGTCCTATGTGAGTTCTACCTTTGACATCAAAGACAGCCGTTTCTGTCTGTATCAGCTGGCCGTCCCTCCCCCTGATAGAGTTCTGTACTTGACAGGCGTAAGTTCCACTGTCCTGATATGAAACGCTGGCCAGTGTGAGGGGCCTGCCGTCAGTCGTGACGTCACCAGTGAGGGTCCTGACGAGAGTTGTGCCGTACATATGCGTCCAAGCACCGTAAGTGTAAACGTTTGGAACACCTGCCGCATTACATGTCATCACTAAATGTGTATCGTGTTCCGTGGCGTTCTGCACTAACAACTCTACATCCGGGGCATCTGCAAACAAGTCTACATGTTTATGATCATGATCCTATATTGCAGAGAGGGTGTTTATCTCATTTGTTTGAACGTGTGTATATTGCTAAGCATTTTCATGTGCATATTTAAGCATTGAACTGTTTGTGTATGGTATGTATTATCTATTTGAATGACACAGCTTTGCAAGCAAACAACATAATGCGCGCAACATAAATATCATACAAAACAGTTCAATACTTATATTTACGTTTTCTCTGCCTCTTATGCTCTTTTTTAACCTATAATTCATATTCAAATTTGAAATTCCCGCCTTATCAACAGTTCACACAATTTCGTTCAATAGTTTGAACAGCGTTTTGTCGCGTGCTGATTGGCAAACAAAGTAGTACTTCGAAATATTAACAAACACTTCAATTTTATTCCACAATTCAGTATCAATACAATTGCGTATGATATGTCTATAGGGTAAATTAAGTTTATCAATAGAACTCTGAGCTGAAAGTTAGATTTGAAATTGTTTCGATTTTCCCCCGGAACAAATTTCGCGCATGGACAAATACAGTGAAATCCGACCTTGCCCTCCACGAGGGAGTTATTTTTGGAAGTTAATTCGAACTTTTCTCTTTGCTCATTTTGTGAAGAATCCAGGCGTGAATGTATTTGTTGATTGTATGGGAACCTGACAACAGTCTATAGATTCTATAACATCCTCGTTATTTGACATGTCAGAAACTGAGGAATGGTGGATGCGAGACGCGTGAAACTGATAGCGTATGAAGTGAGTGATCTTGCGACGGAGCACAGGTTCGTTACAAATGTCTGAAATGTTTATGTGTGCTGTGACTCATATCAGTAGGTCTGTAACCTATGTATCAGTAGGTCTATAGAATATGTGTTTTTAAGACATTTGTAACGAACCCCTGTTGATCAGTGCAGTGTAACAGACGATATTTCTGATCAATTGCATGAGCGTTAAAATTGTTTCCATTGCCGGCATTGGTTATTTCAACCGATGTGCATTTTGTACGATATTGCAGACCTTGGTCTTGCTTTCGTTGTAATGAAAGTGTTTTTTATTTTACTTTTTATTTTGCATATCAATTTACAATGACATTGTCAAATCTCACAATGTCCAGCGATATTTCAGCAGCCGTCATGTGTATTTATATTGGATATTGTAGTTCCGGTCAGTGTTGTATTAATACGCTAAGAATTGTGTTTCGTGATGCATGGTAATTAAAGTCCAATCAACGACACAGCTTTCAAAGAGGCTAATTAGTGACAATGCCATGCAAATGTAAATATGTTGTTGTAAACGAAGATATATTGGTTTCCGTAAGCCTTTTGACGTTACATACAGTATGCTTTTATTGACAAGTGTCGTAATCAAAGTGGACCTGAAATTACCAATCGGTCGTAGGCGAATTATTATATTTAGTTTGGGTACAAAAATATCATTGTGTAAACAATAGTTAAAGGCACTTAGTCAAGTCTGTAACAGTTACATGTAATTATTCGTAACGACTAAATTGATACCAGGGAAGCTTATGGGATCATGGTATATTAGTTGGGATCAAAACAATATTTTAGTTTAGTTTTAATTGTAGCCATGATTTCCCTGATATATTTTGCCGTCTGACTGGTAATCTTACAACACAGGTTTCGAAATAATCTACTCGATTAGGGCTTTGGTCGCTAGCCGACAGCCCATCTGATGCTTATATATATTCTCATTTAGCAATGTAACGACAAGTTATGAATGTATTATATCTGTTATCTTATCCTAGTATGTACATGTAATACCACCAGGACAATACTCACACTGTACCACAAGGTTGAGTTCGGACTGGGTATATAGCGACCCAAACTTCTGAGATGATGACGTGGCATTACATGTGTACCGCCCGGCCTTGTTCCTGTTTATAGATGGTAAGTCCAGAATGTTGTTGGTCGACGAATCCCGAGGATACCAGATAACAGTAGGGTTGGGGTTACCTACAGCTGTACAGGTACACCGGTAATTGTCTGTCTCGTTAACTGTTTCTGGACAGGCCGAGAGTGTTATAATGGGAGCATCTGTAAGTAAAAATATATATTTAACAAGGCAAAATTGTGCAAGGTATTGCATAGTCTCCAATCGATAATGATATATTTATTAACCCTTTCTCAAGATATATCAGAATATAATTCACAGTGCTATACTTCCTGCTCTCTGTACTCCACTACCCAAGACATAATTGCATACCAAATCCAGATTAAATGGTGTAGACATAATGCTCCAGATAATTTCTGTTTGAAA
The DNA here is from genome assembly GCF_002113885.1 of Mizuhopecten yessoensis. Taxonomy (NCBI): domain Eukaryota; kingdom Metazoa; phylum Mollusca; class Bivalvia; order Pectinida; family Pectinidae; genus Mizuhopecten; species Mizuhopecten yessoensis. The sequence goes on along the minus strand of NW_018406618.1, from coordinate 38,628 downwards.
GATAAAATAAACCGTCAACTTGCATACCAAATCTAATTACTCCAAATACTGATAGAACGTTTGTCACAAACAAACCTTTTTCAAAAGTTGATGTCAAATCATAGGTGACCTTCTTTTTGTACATGATACTCCTCTAACTAAATACTCCAGGTAAGATAGTATAGAAAAAATGTTCGGACAAACTTTTGTAACAGATGGATTTCAGACGGCTGCAAACCTTAACCCCCTCTCCTTTCCGGAGAACCTGTTTGGGACTAACGAGCAAGGTTGTCCGCTAACATTTGTTAAAGCTGTAATTGAGGATTGTTGTAAAACATACTAAGCCTAAAACATGCCTGTATGTATGTGATGCAATTTTCGATGAATGCAATTTGTATCTCTGAAAAAGATGTGATGCATATAAAGTTTGTCTGTCACCACTGACATTTATCTTAGAAATCTATATATAAGGAGCAAATATAATTGATGCAGTTTGATAAGTTAACATTCATCTGTGAGACCTTAAAACCCCTGTTGCATGTTTTATATGGTTATGCGTGCTTACTATAAAGTAAAATTAACTACAATAACAAAAATGCAATATTGACTAACACAAAATCTGTTTTTATCATTGAACATTTAAAGTTTGTCCAAGTGATAAGGCCTGTACGATAATGTTAGAACGAAAATATGACGGTGTTTTATTTATAACAGTGGCACTTGCGAAAGTCTACAAAACGATACACAGTGACATAAGCATAGTAGGTTTGCAAATTTTGCGCGTGTTCCAACACTCGTCAAAGGTTTCATCGGAATCCATTCGCACTTTCCGAGAAAACGTAAGGAAAAACTGACATAGGAAGAAAAAGAAAGGGACTTAATACAATAGAAAAATTAACTAACAATTCTGATTACTTTGTAGTGATTAGGATTATATTGATAAAACTAGGTTCATTACCAAAATTTCAACGCATACCAGCGCCGGCGGATAGCTTTCGGGAGTTAGGATATTGTATGTGGTAAAATACATTAGCAGGAAACACGCCTAGGGAAATACGTTGAATCGGTAAATATTATTGTGCTGATTGCTGTACGGCATAACAAAACACACCAAAGTACCTGCGGTTGCACGTGCACCGTGACCTGCATACGTAATCGATATTGTGCCTGCAATGCAATTGTAAAGTTATTCTAGATTGTTTCAGTTTTAAAGCCATAAAGCGTTGATGCATGCATCTAGCGCTTGTGGCCTAGCGAAGAGACGATAAAACACATAACCCGCATTTTGTTCTTATTAGTGTAAAATAATACGCTTTATCAGATAACCTGCTAATCACATTCTTTATGTGAAAAGCTGTATAACCAGCGGGATATACAAAATAACGTAGTGCACATGTAATCAACTTTGCAAATATTGAGATTATCATGAAAACCCCCATGATACACAGCGGTAAATTGCAAACCATATCTTGGTTATAAATCCTTAACCTTATATTTTTTAATTAAATGGCCAAGAGAATACCATCAGGAAAATGTTGGTTTTTGTTAATAGATAATATTTTATGTTATACATGCTTAATTATCTAGAACGTCTGGATGGTTTGATTAATGAACTCGATTACTCTATGTCAAATATGAACATCACTACCGAGGTAAATTAATGAAATGCAAAATAATATTCAAGAAAAAGACAGGATCTGATATGAAGATTCATACACAGTTCCCTTTTGAACCTCAATGCATACTTAAACGGATAGTACAATTATTCTTCGTGTAATTATCATACAAAATGCAAGATTAACTTGTGTCCATTGTGTTTATTTGAATTCGGCCGAGTGAGAAGTAGACATAACTATGGACACGATCCTTGATTTTCTGGGAAATAGCGGTAACAAACTTCATTTGAAAAATCCAAGATGACAATCTGGCAGACAATTTACCTCTGTATCCATATCGAATTACAGTAGGTACATAATCATAAAAGAGGATCACGCGTAACCTGTAACAAACTTCTTATGAAAAAAACTAGAAATCCTCCTGTCGTAAATTCCGATCAACCTCAAGATGAGACATGTCGTTACACGAGGACAACCGCTCCTGGGACGATCGGAAACTAACCCAGTAGCACGGAAACGTGTATATAGACGGTTAATTGTACACGGGCCAACACCAAAACTGCCGTGCGACAGCAGTTTGGCTATGAACATCCATCAACATCGCAATTGCTCTACCCCTCTCAATTTGCGTTAAGCGTGGCATCTCAGTCAATGGCGAAATCAGAATGCCAACGTGGAAAATAAATGTGGCTGACCTTAGAGTATCCGTTGAGATTATTTGTTTGAAAAACTCCGGCTTGGCTTGATCACGCCGCGTGATTTGGACTAAAGAAGCTCACAAAGTCACACAATGACATCGTCACCCTTGGCTGATTTTAGGGTAGATTGTTGGGAAGCGAGATCGTTCTTGACGTAATACATGACCAAATATTCCATTATTTCCTTACAGCTAAGGTGTACTGCAGGGGGGGGGGGGGGGACTTTATGCGTTTCTTGTTTTGTTCAGTATATATTTTCTTTGTGACCCTTCTTTTCTCAGAAAAAAATCTGTATATTACATATCTACCGTAGATATTGAAAATGATTCATTCTATAAAAGCGATTTTTTTACTAGTGAACAATGTCACTTTTGTTAATTTGACCAATCAAATACTGATAACAAACTACCATGAGAAATAATTACAAGTGGCCCATATGGTCAAAGTCTGGTTAGCGTAACGATATGCAGGTCTTGAGATCCGTCTGAGACATGTGCCGATTGTAATATCTAAAATAACCAGATGTGTTATCTGTCAGAAAAACAAAATTTCTTGGGAAAATACAACGTTTAATTCCACAGTTAATTTTCATTTTAAGGAAGTCAGCAGACGATGAAGGTAAACAATTTTAACGGTTTGATCGAAGGAAGCTCATGTGAAATAAAAACAGCATCTCCAAGTACAAAGTTAGGCTAAGCGATGGGCAGAAAGTATGAGAGAACCAGTGTCATCTCTGACAGTGATAGTGATTACGTATAACTTGCAAAGGTGATCATCAGGATAAGTGGTGACGCAACAGCATTTCCCACACTCCCCACCATTTACATTCGGAGCGTATCAACAACGCGTAGCTATCTGAGTTAATATGAAAGCGGCTATTCAATAATTACATAATGAAAATAATTTCGCATAATTTGTTACAATATTCACCAATTAACCTACTTTATCAAAATAAGTAATTAAAGGAATTTAATATTAAGGTTTTACATTCTTTAAAAATATTTGCAGAGAGGACTATATTTTGTCGTGTAAGGTTGTCTAGACATCATGTTAGTCGTACAAGGATCTATACCAGGTATTTTCAGCTTAACGTGTCGCTTTGCGCACTCGTTGGAGATATCAGAATAGTGGCCACACTCGTGAAATATATGTGGTATTAAGGAAGACACCGTTAGATATCCTCTATATCTCTCGGTAGCTTACCGGAAATAGTCCTTTTAAATTTAAAATCTGTGTACCTATGGTATTGATTAGAATAAATGATGAGACAAATAGATATCAAAGAAATTAACAACTGTACAAAAACACACGCTTAACGAAGTTTCTATAGCATATACATGTGAATTTTGAAGCCTGGTCAAATATCGAGCGGGATGTCGTACAAATAATTGGATTCAGAGTTATTTTTTGTGTCACCTTGACATCATCTCATTGTTATAAGAGATGGAAGGCATAGCATGACTTGATAAATAATGTTCATGTATTAAAATTAACGTAATGGGAAGTAATATATAAAATGATGGTTCATTTAACTTAAGTGTCAGAAGAATATTTTTACGATTAGAAGATAAAAAACATTACACGGTCATGCGAGATATACGTTTGGGTGGTCGGGTGACGCTGTGGACAGCGCACTTGCCTTTAACAAAGGCGGCCGGGATTATGTTCCCCTGTCGGACATGAAAAGGTATCGGGTCACCTACCTAACCACGTGGGTTTTCCCAGACAAGTTTAAAACACGACCGGACAGCGAATTGTGCAGACAAACGAACAGCTATCCATGTAGTGTTTTGTCACATACCAAATCTGACATTAACAGTGCAACTATGTAAAAATGTAATCTACAACATTGCTTTAATATGTTGATTCAACGAAAGAAAATAAATTGAACTTAAAATTAACATAATGGGAAGTAATATATAAAATGATGGTAACAAACACATCAGTATTGTGTCATAATTTAAGTTCACCTACATTGTACATCTAATATTATGTCCAACTCCGAAGCCGATCCTCTGGCGTCGGTGAAGTCGTTTTCAGTCCTACATTTGTATAACCGTCCATTATCACTGCTGGTAGGTGGGTCAAAGGAGAGCGTCTGTGATGTCAGGGAACTGTCCGGTGTACCGTCCCTGTACCACGTGTACCGTGTGGTAGACGGGTTACCGGCAGTAGTGTCACAGCTCAGACGACCTACATAAGTGTCTCTGGCCAGCCAGGGGAACGGGTCAGTCACCTTCAGGTCATTGATCCGAGGGGCATCTGTTCAGGCAGGTAATACAGATCTTTATTTACGCACAAACAAGGAAAAACATACTTAAATTACGGTTTATATTTATTATGTAAGCCTTCAAAACACATTCCTGAAGGTTTTATTTATACAATAATAGAATTCGTTTGATAATTAGCTGCTCTAACATAATGCACAACTTAATTGCACAAAACCTCAAATCTAATGCGTATGGTTAGTTATGAATCAAACATGAAATCTCAAAACAATTTCAGGAGAAAGACGAAGTAATTATTTAATGTTATCAACAATTTTGTTATCCATTAAAACTGCAAAAATGGTTGCATATTGTCATATCGAACAACTTGTTAAACCGCGTTACTTGAAATAGTCATGGTGTGTCACTATTTGATCCAGTCGCTTCTAATTCAATGAACTAATACATATATGACATAGAAAAGAGGGGGATTCCAGGTTATATTTCGTTGAAGTGTTTGACATTTTAAAAACGGGAAATAGATGACCCATTTTTGCATTTTTTGTTAAATTTTAAAACGACATTCCTGTTTCTTAATCAAAACAAAGATGTACCAGACACTTTCACCAATTACTCCATTAAGCTCTAATCATACTTTGTCGGTACAAAGTCACGATGAGCTACGGTTGTGCAAACCTGGGACAACCCTGGGTATCCGTTGCGAGTCAGTATAGAAGCCAGGGTAATCCGTGTTGATCCTGGGTGTAATACCGTGACCGTTTGACTGGAACTTTAGAATTATTTGTAGCCTGTGTCTCAAAAGAAGCGATTGGTTTAAGAATTTACCAAATGTCGAATTATCAATTATGCTTACATATGGCCTTTCTATAATATAATTATTATTAAACATAAAAAATAAATGAAAATGGTAAAAAACTATTCTAAAATGTATTAAAATTTCTCCAGATAAGATTATCAAGTGAAATTTTGGTAACACATTGTGCTTTGCAAACCCTGGTGTAATACTATCTCGTCACACATTAAATGCACTTTACACAAAAGGGCAATGACTACCACAGTATACTTATATTTTACGTTGAGGACCTCGGTGTGACACCATATAACCAATAGTTATATAAACACAATAACTACCACAGTAGACTTACAGTAGACGATGAAGACCTCTGTGTGAGACCTGATGATCCATAGTTATATAAACACAATAACTACCACAGTAGACTTACAGTAGACGTTGAAGACCTTGGTGTGAGACCTGATGATCCATAGTTATATAAACACAATAACTACCACAGTAGACTTACAGTAGACGTTGAATACCTCGGTGTGGGATATGATGATCAATAGTTATATACAAACAATAACTTCCACAGTAGACTTACAGAAGACGTTGAAGACCTCGGTGTGAGACCTGGTCATCAATAGTTATATAAACACAATAACTACCACAGTAGACTTACAGTAGGCGTTGGAGACCTCAGTGTGAGACCCGACGATCAATAGTTATATAAGCACAATAACTACTACAGTAGACTTACAGTAGGCGTTGGAGACCTCAGTGTGAGACCTGATGATCAAAAATTATATAAACACAATAACTACCACAGTAAACTTACAGTAGACGTTGAAGACCTCGGTGTGGGATGTCATGAAGCCCTGTGCTGGATGAGTAGCTACACATGTACAATTGGCTCCGTTATATAAAGGTGTCAGACGTATCCTCATTACAGATACTGCCGTGTCTGCTGTGTTTGCTGTTGTAGAGGTAACGCTACGACCTGGACATGCCCATGTCAGACTGGCTAGTGGGTTACCTCCCCTTATACTACATCGGAGTTCAATGTCGTCACCATCATACACAGGATCACTATTACCGGTCACTATGGCTGGGTTAGTCGGTGGATCTAAAGACAAAATGTATATGTTTATCAACAAGTATTTAAAGGGCTACACGCTTTTTTCTTCATTGATGCAATTATCCGATGCTGATCAATTGAAATAGGTTTAATGCAACTGGAAACGATTAGCTAAACTGAACCCATTAGATGTTATACTAGCTCCAGGTGTTCTTATGAAAAAACCTTTTATTTTGTATAAACGTCGTTAATCGGTTTCAATAATAACTACTTTTTTTTCGAAACTATATTTCTTTCGTGACCATCGGATCACAACATTACTCTTAAATTGCATGTCGATTGTTTATGATATTTCTGTAATTGTGAGACTCAATGCTTTAAATTGTTTATACAATGTCTCTATCGTTCTTTTTATCTTACTATATGACCATTGCAGTCTTATTTTGTGAGAAAACATTCTACAGTTTGCCAACTATTAAATAGCACAACTCTGATAAAGATTCATTCTGGACGCAAAAGAACGTCTTACATCCCTGATCCTACGTTTACGTTTGATGTCGACAACTTTCATCTTTATTTATTCTATCTTAAGATTGATACTAGCAGTGCAATTTGTGAAGACAACCATTTCAAATTGTATTGTGTGAGGTTGTTAACACATCTACAAATTATCACTTTGATGTGCCCTTAGTAAAACATAAGATATTGCCAAGTATACTAAAAAAACAGAAAAAAAGAACGTAACACACACACAGAAATAATATGTCACAATAGAAAAGAATAAATCTCCTCTTGGATGATTAGTTCACCAAGAACTATCTTTGTGAATTTTTGGGATAGTTGCTTTATGTTTGAATGCGTTGATTTGTCAGTATCTACGTGTTTTTCTTTCCAATTTCGTTATCTGCGCTATACTTATTAAAACATTTGAAGATACATTTGTTTGTGTACGACTAATTTGAAATTGTTAATATAGTTAAATATGCGTACAAAAACTGAATGTACTGACGGTATGATTCAATGGTATATGGATACCTAAACAAAGGGGGTGTTACATGGCGGTGTACGACCGATTTTATAATATAATGGATTGGCATGACATTCATATTCAAACAATTATTTCTTTAAAAAAAACAAATTCGCAGCTTCATTGCTCTCTACACTGATTGTTAGGATGTTCATGACAAACGTGCAT